>NW_026587382.1:3238133-3254594 GCF_907164565.1 Psammomys obesus | reverse complement strand
AAAAAAAAAAAAAAAAAAAAAAAAAAAAAAAAAAAAAAAAAAAAAACCAAGAACACTGAAATTACAGGTTTATGGTTGTTAGGACATCCCAGGACCCTAGGAACACCTGCATACAGTCTAGAATGGAGGAAACAGGGTAAAAGAAAATCAGAGCAGGTATACCCTAAGTCCACAGAGAAGGACAATTCTTATTGAGATCATCTAGAGCTTGAACACACAGAGAACTTCTTGAGAACAGAATATGCTGGCAGGAAGAAGCCCATGAATTGTTCCTTAATGACACTCTCTCATTTCCTCTCAGGCCTATATTTCCACTGAAGAAATGTCGAGTAATGATAAGAAAAAGTCCAGTGACCCCAAGGTTGCACCCAAGAAATGTGATTCCAAATGTGAACAGAGGTGTGAGACCAAATGCCATCCCAGCTGTCTAAAGAAGCTGCTGAAACTCTGTCCTGACAAGTGTCCACAGGAAAAGTGCCCACCACCACCAAAGTGTCCCCCATGTCCTCCATGTCCCTCGCAGTGTCCCACTGTTTGTTTCCTGCAGTGTCCCCCGCCTTGTTCACCGCAGTCTCCCCCGCCTTGTTCACCGCAGTGTCCCTCGCCGTGTCCACCACCATGCTCCTACATTTGTTTTAACCCCTGCTCTCCCAACTGTCCCTCTCCATGCCCACCTCCAGACTGAAGTGCCATGGGCAGCAACACCAGCCCCACTGCCACTGAACTCCATGACCACCTACAACGTTGTGGGGCTGGAAGTGAAACCAGGAACTGACAAGTAAATGGGTTCCTCTGCTGTGCAAGACTTCTGCAGCCTCGGGGGATTTGCTTTATTTTGTGGTTACACAGCACTATGCCAAGAAGCAATCCCTCACAGTGAGATCATTAAGTACCCCACAGGCTCTGCCTGTCACTTAGGGCAGGTGCCTTTCCAGAGAAAGTCAAGCCCTGCTAGAGCAATGTCTGAGTGGTAAAGTATGTAACCCAGGCAACAAGGCAGGAGAGAGACAGACACAGAGAGAGCAGCGTGAGAGAGAGAAACAGGACATTGGTTAAACGTCCAGAAAAATTCAAGAACCAACATTCTACCAATCTGACATTAGTCCTGCTGCATAGCACTTATACAGAGGGACTCTTGACAGACTGCCTCTTGGGGGGAAGGCACATATCAGATAGTTACATTATCATTCATAACAGTAGCAAAATTACAATTAGGAAGTAGCAACAAGATAATGTTATGGTTGGGGTCTCCACAACATGAGGACTGGATTGAAGGGTCGCAGCATTAGGAAAGTTGAGGACTGCTGATCTAGCTCCACACACTAACCACACTGTGACTTTGCACCAGTTACTTGACTCAGTTTCCTTCACTATGCCACAGGGAAGATGGCACAAACGATACTGCTCTTGCAGTATTACGTTAAGACTTGGGATCGGAATAGACAGAAGTCAGGTGCTTGGTGTACTGGAAGACAGTAGGCCAGTATTCTCAACCTGTGGACACAACCCTTATAGGTTGAAAGATCCTTTCCCAGAGGTCACATTATGGATATCCTGCATATCAAATATCTACATTATGATTCAAAAAAGTAGCAAAATTAAAGTTATGAAGTAGAAATTAAATAATTTTAGAGTTGGGGGTCACCACACATGAGGAACTGCATTACTGGGCCCCCGTGTTAGGAAGGTTGCTAACCACTACAGAAGACAGTGGGTGAAGAGGCAATACATTCTTCACACCTGAGCTCCCCTGCTCTGTCCTTCTCCTCTAAATGGACTTTAAATCATCTGAGCACGGTGCTCATGTTCTCATGTGCTCCTGCAGACACAAAAATAGGCATTGAAATAAAGGGTTGTAGGTTGCATTTTCTATCTCACTTTTTTTTTTTTACATATTAAACAGCGTTAGTTTTATTTTAGTCTATGATTTGTTTAAACTGCTCATGTAAATCCTTTTCACCCCAAAAAGAAAGAACTTGACATTGTCCATCCACGTTTTCCACTACAGCTTGCAGGACATTACCGTGTTGTTTGACCTCAAATTGGGTTTGATCCTTCAGTCATAAGTTTTCCAAATTGCCTGTTAGAATCCATCACTTGTCAGTCAGCAGGGACGACCACAGAACTCCTGATGTCTGACTTATCACTGAACGTACTTATTGTAAGTGCTCACAAGCTTCATGAAGACCCAGGGGAAGCCTCACTCACACAGGCAGCCCCTAGAGCAGCCTTGCACTATAGACGTCTGTGCTACTTCTGCTATGATGTTCAAGCCCGAGAGCCAAGGGCACAAAGCCAAACTCTCTGCAAGGTTCTCAAGAGAGGACTAACACGGAAGGTACCGGGAGGCATAATCCAGCTCCAAGAAACGATGACACCCGAGCACTCAGGCCCATCAGGCTACTTTGTCTTCTAGATGCTTGCTGTTCACACGTAACTGCAGTATTCATTCACATAAAGCATGCCACAGCCTCGCCCACTGTCTAAGCACCCGGCAAAGTTAATCCCTTCCTCCTCCTCACTCCCAGAAAAGTTTAGTTAGTCCTTGAACTTTGAAAGTACTTTATACATATACATACAAAAAATAATTAGGATTTCCATCAGTGTTCTTGTCAGCATGATTCAGAATTGCTCGGAGGAATACCTTCTCTTTTGTAAGATAAACACTACACTGTTTGAAGTACACACGAAGTTTCATTTTTCAGTGTTCTTTACTTTCCATTATGAAAAGTCTTTTCTGAGGAACTGAAACCCCAGAAGGTAGCAGTCCCCAAAAAAAAGAAACGGTTAAAACAAAATTTTAAATGATGAATCAGAAACAGACTTGAGTCATATTTAAAAGACAGGCGGTAGCAAATGTAGTCTCTAAAGGGAACTGTTCTAATTATTATCTAGAAAGTAAAGTCACACAACTTCGTCAAGGTCATAAGATAAACTGTGGCTTGAAAATTAGGTTGACTAAACAGGAGGGGAAGTTTTTCAAAACCCGCTGAAACAGGACAATGAGAAGGATTTCAGAACAATTTGAACTGGAGCGAAGATCCACCAGTCTTTGATGTGTCTGGTGCTTCAGCATCTTGAATTACGTTCTTTCTTGTCACCATTGTCACCAACACCTCAAAGGAGCATTCTCACAGAATTAAATAATCGCTGCTATTTTGTTAGGATTCAGAATCTCAATCCAGTAGCCGTCAGGATCCTGAATGAATGCCAGACCTTTCATTTTACCATCATCCGGTTTCTTCACAAACTTGACGCCCAGTTCTTCAAATCTCTTACAGGCACTATAGACATCAGGAACAGCAATCCCAATGTGACCAAATCCCCGAGGGTCTGAGTTGCCATTGTGGTAACTCTGGGTCTCATCATCTTCAGTGCCCCAGTTGTGTGTCAACTCCAGTGTAGCTTTTCTGGAGAACGTCCATGCAACTCTTTCATTCTTATCCTTGGGGATGTCATTTTTATCCTCGTAAACTAAGAAATAGAGCGAAAACTTCATAGAAGGGAAATCTAACTTCTGGAGGAGCGTCAGTCCAAGAACCCTCGTATAAAAATCCAGGGACTTCTTAGGATCCTTAATTCTTAGCATCGTTTGCTGCAGTAGAAAATCCTTGGTACTGGAGTCCGGGTCGGAGCAGCAGCTGAGGGCAGCCTCATCCGTGAGGCCGCTGGACGCGGGCTGTGGCTCTGCCATGGCCGCCCGAGAGGATCACCGAAGAGCTCTCTCTATCTCACTTTTTATATTAAAATTTAGTAACATGTCACTATGCCAAGAACCCCAACAAAGGTTCTTGACATAGGTCCTCCATTTCTGCAAATTTATGTGAACCTATATTTTAAAATTAAAACAAGTGCAGAAGACTACATATGCATGCATGAGGACCACAGTTAGGGAAGGTGTTCACACCTGATAAGGGTTTTATAAGGTATTAGAGAGTCTAGAACAAACTGAATACATTCACCAGAAAGAATGTATTGATTCATACTCCTGAGAAGGATACTGGAGTTGGATATAGAATTAGAACTGTAGCAACCAGGAACCTCAGAGCCTATATGTGGGGACTCACCCACAGCTTTCATTCTCCCTATTCCTCAGCATGCATCCCGCCCTCTCTGCAATCTGGTGGCCAGGTCCACAGATTCGGTTTGTGAATGGTCAGGGTGCTCCTCTTATCTCCAGGCAAGCACCTATTCTCCTAGAAAGTTATGAGCTTACTGCCTGTAGCCAGGCAGATGACAGCTTTGCTGTACAGGGCAAACCACCTGCGCATGGAAATAGCGCACAGCATTTAACTGGAGATATGTTTGGGATTCTCTGCAGTAGCAGAGTTCGTGAAGGAGGCTGACCCAAGAATGGTTCTCCATGGACTCTGAGCATGCCAATAGCTCCCAGTCCTTCTAAGGACATTGAGAAAATGGTTCAGAACAGTGGAAGGCAAATACAGATACTCCAAAAAGTGCCTGGAAAAGCGCATCAGGAACAACTTCTGACTGAACGCATGTACTCATTATTTAGGAGTCAAAGCTAGACAAGGACTTCAGGGAACTGTTTTCTCAGTTTACAGATGTGAAAACTGTTACTTTCTCTGACCTAAAGAAGGCATGAGTCTCAGAGTCTCCTGGCAGGGATAGGAGGAAAAATATCCCACTCCAGAGGCAATCAAAACAAAGGGAAGGGGAGGGAAGACAGGTTAGAATGATACGTATCTAAATTGTCAGTATAACAAATCTCTGGAACAGTGTTAAAGATGGTGTAGTTTTTGAACATCTTTTTAAAAAAAATTTTTGCAAATGATATGTCAAAAGCATAAAATTTCTCAACAGTTTTTCCCGTGTATTCGATTCAGATAAATTAGATAAAGAAAAATATCTATGAAAATGGGAGTGGAAGCTATGTATATAAGAGCATTTATTAGCCAGGCACAGTGGCACACGCCTGTAATCCCAGCACTGGGGAGGTGGGTCTCTGAGAGTTCGAGGCCAGCCTGGTCTACAAAGCAAGTCCAAGACAGCCAAGGCTACACAGAAGAAAAAAATAAAAATAAAAAATAAATCTTGAAAAATAAAAATAAAAAATAAAGGAAATTATCACTGTGTAACTTAGAAAAACTGTAAACATCTAACAAGACTTGATTAAATTAAGGCTTGTTACTTGATGACACACTACTCAGCTATTAAATCTATACTGAAGAAGGGCAGGAGCTGTAGGTCAATGGTAGACTATTTCAGCACACCCAAAGCCCTGGATCTGCTTGACCAACATAAAAGATAAAGAATTAAAGAGGAAATAATAATGCCTCAGCTTGCATGAAGCAAAACTTTCAAACACAAAACCACTATGAATATTAATAATAGAAGAAACTTGTTTATGTCCTCACTGTTTTAGTACAATAAGGTTATAAATAACTAGATCTTTATTGCCTTCTAAATCTTCATTAAAATGAACTATTTGTTGGGTAATATAATAAAAATAATCATGAAGTAATTAAAGTAATGCAAGGACTTCCCGAGTCTGATAGAGCTTGGAAGGGCACACCCACAGTACAGAAGGAACTTCATCTTGAGTGCATGGCCTACTAAGTGGTACCATTGGAAAATGGGCCAGAAGTTGTAGCCTCATTGTTTCTAGAACCCCACATACAGTCCCAGAGGAGGCCAGACCTGAGAATGTGAAAATGTCTATGGCCAGCTTAGCACCTGTGCCTTCCATGTAAATGAACCTGAAGATAGATATCTTAATGGTTACCTTTGCAACAAAGAGCTAGATCAGAATGTGATGAGGATGCCATCTCTCCACAGAAAGCTGTAATTACCAGCTCCCATGGCAGTCAGGAAGACTCTGCCTTAAATGGTAGAGGGTTGTACAAATAAGCAACACCCTAGGAGTGAGATCACTAGGAACCATGCAGTGCCAGACAGATGGCTTACAGAAAATGAGGTAGGCAGGGCCAGGAACTCTTCAGCCCTGGTAAAGTAGTTCTAAGGCTCCGTTCAGAGAGTCACAAAGCAGATGCCACCACAGATCCCTTGCCCTGGCTGGCTTTGAAAATCCAGCTCAGCAAGGGTGACTGTGGTGCTAGAGGAATGGCTATGGGCTGATTACCGTCTGCTATATGAACTAGAGCAGAGGGGGTGGCAGGGAAGAGAATAGAATGAAAAATACCTCTAAAGGCAATACAATTAAGGTTCCTTACCTCCACCCTTTTTCCTAGCTGGGCTCATGGAAGAATCAAAGTAGGCTTTCACATCACTACATCACTATCTGAGCTAGAAGCAGTATTTTTGGATGATGAACAATTGAACCAAAAACTATTGTGAATTAGTTGTTTGTCAGATTTCTAGGAGGCAGAACTGAGACTCAAAGTGGTAAAGGTGGAAGATCAACAGTAAAACTAAGCAATTTTAGGACATCATTTCTCCCCATGTCTGTCAGTGTCTCTGGTCCTAGGGTTCCTGCCCCCTTGAAGGTGAAGGCACACATATTTGAATATTTTCTCACATACCAAAAGCTCTTAAGAACCACAGGCTGGTATGCACACTTGCTATCTTCTCAAAATTCATGAAGAACCTCCAATGTAATAGTCTGTTTTTCCGTGTCCATTGCAAAAGTCATGACTTATATGACCTTGAACAAGGCCCAAATGATTTTAGTCCTCACTTCCACCATTTAACAATCACTGTTGCTAGGTAGGTCTGGGTGCCAGTTGAAAATCACATGCTCAGGCTAAAATAAGGAAGTAGAATCAGGTGCTCTCCTAAGAACCTCTGGAGTATTATCCACACCTTCTTCCTGTCTGATTCAGACTCTGTGTGGGTGACAGAAGGAGAAGAGAAGAACACTGTTCTCTCCACAAGGAATTCACAAGCTCAGTAAACCCCAGAGGCACCTACTGGCTAGGAGACAGGAGGAGCCACATTCTAATACTTTTCCATGTTATCAGACCCATTGCATTGTAATATGCAGGTGAATGAATCAAAGGAGTCTGGGAACTTTTATGATCTATATAAAGAAGATTATTATTTGATGATAATGGAGGAAAAACAATGTTCTGCACACACCTGAGTCTCTTCTGTCTAATTACATCCTGGCTTCCAATAATAACAGCTCCAGAAGTCTAGATTTGTAGATACCCTTAAAATCAGATTATCACTATTACTGCTAGAAGGCTGAACATAGCCAGGGAAATTAGGCATCTTAAGATTCGAGGTGGGACAGTCTTCCCAAAGATACCCAAGCCTTGTTGCCAAATGATTGGTCCATTGACGTTAGTTTTTGAAAGACTCAGGCTTCCCAAATCTCCCACTTTTCACCAAGGAAATGATAGATCATCTAAGGTCACTCAGCCATCCTTCTCAGCCTCTGCTACATGCAGAGGACAGAAGACTGGGTTTTCTAAGCAAGGAGAAAAGACCACACATGCATGACCAAACACTTAGAAAGACACAGAAGTACTCAAGTTTACTGTTCTTTCTCACATTTATAGTGTCACAGAGTGTGAAAGTTGGAATGGACCCTATTAAAAGGCCCCTTTCCTAATGATGGTTGGAGGCTAGAGAGGGTCAAGTGACTGGTCAGACTCTACAGGAACAGAGCCAGTATCATAAGGCCCTGTAAAGTAAATTGTCTATTCATAACAATAAAAGGAAAAGTAATCTCAAGGGCAAATGTTGGAGAATCATTCTATGTAAAGAACATAGAATAAAGAATTGGGGAAATCAAGGAAGGGTCCATGAAAAAAATTGAGTCCTGAGCCAATACAGGCACTCATAGGTATGAGGGTACAAAATATTACTGTATACTCTAAATCATTCTCACAAGAAATTTGTGAAATACCATTTTTGCCTTCTCACCAAAAAAAAGAGAAATTAAGCCTCTGGGGTGTTGCCACTAATCAATCAACACTGCACATGTTTGTTTTTTTTTTTTGATAAAGTCTATCCTGTTTGCCATTCTGATTGAGATTTAAGCATCCTCCCTAGAGTCCTTCTTGTTGGTTAGCTTCTTTAGGTCTGTAGATTTTTGCATGGCTATCCTATATTTATAAGGCTAAAGTCAGTCCTGAACACTGAGTTTAGCTGTTCCATGAATGGGTGAGCTTTCTTTGCCAAAAAAAAAAAAAAAAGGTTTTTATTGACTGTGTTGATATAATAAATAAAGGGATCTCCTTAAATGACACAGTGAGAAGGAGATTCCATTGCATCACTGGATGCATCACTTAGTCCTTCAAAGTTCCCAAGAGCGTCAGATATTGAAAAGCATTTGTTTTTTAGCACTTCTAACACTATAAATTGAATAGAACAAAATGCCAAAGAATGCATTGCAATTCTCAAAGTCAGAAGTCATGGATGATGTGTCTTAGTTACTTTTCTCCTGCTGCAATAAGACACCATGACCAAAAACACCGTGGAAAGGAAAGAGTTTATTTCAGCACACACTCCCAGAAACTCAGGGCCATAGTTCAAGGCAGAAACTTAGAGGCAGAAACTGAAGTAGAGACCAGAAAAATCACTGCTTACTTGTTCAGCTTGCTTTTTGTTTGCATGTTTGTTTGGTTGTTTTTTTGTTTGTTTGTTTGTTTGTTTGTTTGTTTGGGGCTTTCGTTTTTGAGATTTAGATGTATTCATATTTAATTAATTAATTCACTTTACATATCTATCATAGGCCTTCCCTCCTCTCCTTCCATTTCCATCCTCCCTCCCTCTTCCCATCCTCTCTCCCTCTTCCCCCTATTCACCCTTCCCTACTTCACAGATAAGAGGAGCCTCCCCATTATTAATTCACACCAGCCATCAGATCAAAGTCAATGCTGAGACTCACAGCCAAACACTGGGAGGGCAGAGAACAGGGAGTCTTCTGGAAGAATGGAAGGGGGGGGGGGTGTCAAAGACCAATCCAAAAACAGGAACACCACAAGAAGACAAACAGAGCCAACTAACCTGGGCACAGGGAGGCTTACAGAGCACCAACCAAGGACTAGTTTGCTTTTTTATACAACTGAGGACCACTTTCCCAGGGGTGATGCTGCCTTTCCCTACAAATGGGCCCATCCACATCAGTCAATAATCAAGAATATATCTGATAGATTTGCTCATGGGCCTATCTTATAGGGGCATTTTGTCAATTGGCAGTCCTCTTTGTCAAATAAAAAGCAAAACCCAAACAGGACAGGTGGTCTCCTTAGACTAAAATCAGAGTGGCAGCCAGACTACATTTTTTCTGGAGTCTCCTTGAGGCCATTTCCTTGGCTTTTCCAGCTTCTATAGCTGTCTTCATTTCTGCATGTTTTTCCATCTTCTGAGCCAGCAATGACCAGTGTAGTCTTTCACCGTAGACATTAACTTTTCTTCTCCCTCTGCTCTTTCAAGGTTCCTTGTGTTTATATGACACCCTTCCCTTGGATAATCGGAGATAATCTCTCTGTTTTAAAGTCAAATGATAGGCAACTTGTTTCACCTTCTATCTTTTAATTTTCTTTTGCCATATAATCGAACATAGTCACAAATTTATCAGGAGCCATTCTGTTAAAGGAGCTCATTAGGTAAGTCGGCTTTCTGAAAGGGGATCCGGTGCTTTTCAAGGTCTGTGCAATGATACACCCAGAATTGCTTCCATTTTGTGACACACATTTTTTGTGCAATGCTGTATCTCTCTAAAATCTGGTATGGTGTAAATCGTTACTTTTTGGATATTTACCCTCTCTCATTGAACAAACTTCCTGTTAACTTTTAGGCCTTGTCAACCTCTGTCACTCTGAGCTCACTATGAACTTGTGTAGTGGATACATAGATAAGAAATGTTTAATTTTAAAACGTGTAACCTGATGTATTTTAAATTTTATCTGTTTTTTGTGATTAATTGCCTTTTTGACTATCAGGCAGAGACATTAGCAATCAGACTTCAGAAGACTTTAACACAAATTCTACTCATTAAGTAGAATGTCTTTGGCAAGTCATTTTCTGACCTCCTCAGGAGTACTTTGCCATCGGTTTCAAGATAATTCCTTTTCTGGGAGCTTTGTCTCAGAGATATAAAGCTACGACTATACAATAAAATTGGCAGAATCCCATTGGCAGAAGCCCAGTGGTGGAAGCCTGCTGGAATTTGCTTCATCCTTGAATTGTAAATATGTATGTAGATATGTGTTTACATGTAAGTATGTCTGTCTGTCTGATTTTGTATGTATGTTACATAAGTATATTCAATTGTCTGTCTATAAAGGAGCTCCTTTTGTATTGTCTGATTGTCTATGTGTACATATGGGCTGGTGTTATGGAACTGACAGCCTAAACTTGCTGCAGTTTCTGCAGAGGGGATGCTAGCTGAAATCAACATCGTCATCATACGTAAGCTTGTGAGAATTACTTGAAGTTAAAGTTATTAACTTCATCCACCTTTTCTCTTTGAGAGTGTGTGTACGAATGGACTTTGCTTACTTTCTCTCCTCTTTTCCTTTTCTTACTGATTTACAAGCAAGTTAGCAGATTCAGGATCTAACCATCAACCTAAGACAAGCAGGAAAAAGTTTACTTTAACCTGTTGAGGAGTCCACAATGGCCTGCCCCTGTGCAGGAGCTAACCTCAGATCAAAGAAGCCGTTTTGTTTTTGTTTTTCACAATCCCTTGCAGTTTTGGCCTTTGACAGGCTTGGCTGCAGGAGAAAAAGGTGACCGGTTAAAGTTTTCCTCCTTAGTGTAAGTGCAGCCAGTCCCTAGACCTAGAGAAGGCATCCTGGGCTCCCTCCCTATTTCTTTTTCTTTCAGTCATCTTTCTTGATCAGTTGCTGATTGGTTGCCTGAGCCACCAGCTCAGTGACCCAAGAGATAAAGCAGATGGGGACTCTGCATCCTGTTCCAGATCCTATGCTGGACCCGGTAACCTTGCCAAAGCAGGCAGAGACATTAGCAATCAGACTTCAGAAGACTTTAACACAAATTCTACTCATTAAGTAGAATGTCTTTGGCAAGTCATTTTCTGACCTCCTCAGGAGTACTTTGCCATCGGTTTCAAGAGTGATCACAAATTAATTCAATGACAGGTGTGATGTACTTTTGGAGAAGCCAAACTCAGATCTCTATCTAAATGGGTTTTGCACTACAGCGAGAATGTAACCTTGTGACCGCTCTATTTTTCTTCACATTGCTGTTTAGCTCTGTCTTTTTTTTTTTTCAAATTGCAAAGATAATTAAATTTTATTATATTAAACTTAGCACTTAACACAAAACTTTAGTGATGCCTATATTCAAACTAGCTGCAATATGTGATCAATTAGTACATATTTACATTATTTAGACATATTTTCATAAAGTATACTAAAACTGAACAACCTAATATTTTTATTTTTAATCATTTAAGTCTCTTTATTTTCTTTTTTAAAATTCTTTATTAATTACACTTTATTCACTTTGTATCACCCTGTGGTTCCCTTCCTCCTCCCCTCTCAATCCCCCCCTTCCCCCCCCCCCCCCGCACACATGCCCCTCCCCAAGTCCGCTGATAGGAGGTCTTCTTTTTCTTCCTTCTGATCCTAGTCAATTAGGTCTCATCAGCAGTGGCTGCATTGTCTTCTTCTGTGGCCTGGTAATGCTGCTCCCCCCCCCCATCAGGGGGAGGTAATTAAAGAGCAGGCCAATCAGTTCATGTCAGAGACAGTCCCTGTTCCTATTACTATGGAACCCACTTGGACACTGAACTGCCATGGGCTACATCTGTGCAGGGGTCTTAGGTTATCTCCATGCATGGTACTTGGTTGGAATAGCAGTCTCAGGAAAGACCCCTCTGCTCAAATTTTTTGGTTCTGTTGCTCTCCTTGTGGAGTTCCTGTCCTCTCCAGATCTTACTGTTTCCCACTTCTTGCCTAAGATTCCCTGAACTCTGCCCAAAGGTTGGCCATCAGTCTCAGCATCTGCTTTGATAGTCTGCAGGGCAGAGCCTTTCAGAGGCCCTCTGTGTCAGGCTCCTGACTTGTTCCCTGTTTTCTCCCTCTTCTGAAGTCCATCCTTTTTATCTTTCTGGATAGGGATTGAGCATTTTAGCAAGAGTCGGTGTTTAGCTCTCTTAAGCTTATCAGAAAGCAAAGAAATGCCTGTGGCATGAACAAGGCCATCTCATCCATCATGTCTGAAGAAGCTTCCAGAAATCTCAAGCAGATGTTCTCCCTTATCTCTCACCTATGCCTAACCTAAGCTAGCCTCAGATTCTCCTCTCACCCCAACTAGCTCTCTGTGCTTCAAGTCTTCTAACTAGGACTCTGTCCTCAAACTACCTGAAAATGCCCCTCTTCTACCCTCTGCCTCCTTATATCAACAAAAGATACAACTGCTAACCTCTGTCCATCTCCATTAGTGTGAGTCCTTAAAGAGCAGAATCATGGATAGCTGAAAGAATAAATAATAAACACAGCAGTAGCTAATCCCTTATTTCCTACAATACAGTAGAGTTTTCACAGAAAAGACAAAAGAGATAAAGGAGAGAAGAAAAGAAATAGAAAGAGATTAAAATGAAGGAGAATGGAATGGGAATGAGTAGAACCTCCCCATTCTACAGCTAATCACCCAATTCCCACATTTCCTCAGATTAGCTTATCTTTTCTGTTACATTACTTAGTATTCCAAATCCCCCACATCTTCCTTGCCTCCTCCCACGATGCCAGGCTGTGCCAGAGTTACATCAACCCTTTAAACAGCAGTCATAAAACCAAATAAATATTCCACCTGTATTCCCTCCAACCTCACTTGTTCAAAATGTTTGATGGCACTTGGGAGCTGGCTCAGTGTGTGAACATCCTTGCCATGCAAGCAAGGAAACCTAAGTTTGAGTTTTCAACACTCACATAAAAAGCAAAGCATGGCTATGAATCTCCAGCACTAGGAAGCTGAGACAAGTGGATCCTGGGAGCTCGGCCAGCCTACCTGAAATGGGAAACCTCCAGCACAGCCAGAGGCCTTGTCTCACCCTGCATTTTCTTCTGGCTTCTAGAAAGGTGCACACACCAGCATACTCACAAGCACGCACCACACCACATACACAATAAAAAGAAAAGCCTTTAATATATCACGTGTCCCAAACCTATATTAACATTTAGAGACATTCCCTATTTCTGCTGATTACTTCTCAGGGAATGAACTACATCTAATTATTTGTGACCTTAACCCCTAATTAAGAGGAGCATTGTTGTTTTTAAAATTTTATTTTTATTTTATGGGTATGTGCTTTGTCTGAAGGTATGTATGTGCTACATGTGTCTAGTGTCTGGGGAGGCTAGAAGAGGGCAGGGGATTCCCTAGAACTGGAGTAATGGACAGTTGTGAGCTGCTACTTGGATTCTGGAAGAGAACCTCAGTCCTCTGCAAGAGCAGCCAGTGCACTAACCACTGACCCATCTCTCCAGCCACAGAGCATTATCATCTTTAAAGCTATTAAAATTTAGGCAACACTAGCCAGTAAAATAAGCTTGCCACATTAGAGGCTCCAGAAATCCTCTTGTGAAATGCTATTTCCCCTAAGTATTAATATTTAATTGAATAAATTGGTATCTTCTATTTTCTATTAACAGTCTTCACCTAACTGGGATCCATGGCCCACATTCTGTATTGAACTTTGTTGGAAGTCAGGTAAGCTTGCCCCTCTCTCTCTGCGGCATCATCTTCAAGAGGCCTGTTCTGATTCTCCCTTGGATTGTGCTTTCTACTAATATTTTTAATGCTATTTAACTGCTATTTTGTATACCACTTTAACAATCTTATATTCACTCTCTCGCGTATTGTACATTAATTTTCAAATGAGTTATTTAAACAGAAGAGAAAGAAAAAATTCTATGGTGGGACTGAAGCTTTTGAGTACACATCTATCTTGTATTCCTTCACTGATACATGTACCCTATCAATAATCACTTATCTTCTCTCGTCTTCCAGTCAGAGGTTAGAACTTACAACTGAGAATAATATGATCTTACATAAGATTTTGTAACAGCGAGTCCCGGAGCCGGTAGGTAGAGGGAAGGTGGCAAGATGTGTGTGGACAACAGTGAGTACATGCGGAATGGAGACTTCCTTCCCACCCAGCTGCAGGCCCAGCAGGATGCTGTCAACATCGTATGTCACTCAAAGACCCAAAGCAACCCTGAGAATAATGTGGACCTCATCACACCGGCCAATGTCTGTGAGGTGCTGACCACACTCACCCCTGACACTGGCCGCATCTTCTCCAAGCTGCACACCGTCCAACCCAAGGGCAAGGTCACCTTCTGCACTGGCATCTACATGGCCCATCTGGATCTGAAGCACCAGTAGAACAAGAATCACAAGATGCACATCACTGCCTTCCCAGGGAGCCCTGTGGGAGACAATGGGAAGGATCTGGTGAAACTAGCTAAAATCCTCAAGAAAGAAAAAATAAATGTTGACATCATCAATTTTGGGGAAGACGAAGTGAACACAGAGAAGCTGACAGCCTTTGTGAACACACTGAACGGCAAGGACGGAACCAGGTCACATCTAGTGACAGTGCCTCCTGGGCCCAGCTTGGCCGATGCTCTCATCAGTTCTCCTATTCTGGCTGGTGAAGGTGGTGCCATGCTGGGTCTCAGTGCCAGTGACTTTGAGTTTGGAGTAAACACCAGTGCTGATCCTGACTCGGCCCTAGCCCTTCGTGTTTCTTTGGAAGAGCAGTGGCAGTGGCAGGAGGAGGAGGCACGGCAGGCTGCTGAGGCCTCTGCAGCTGAGGCTGGAATTGCTACATCTGGGACTGAAGGTGAAAGAGACTCAGATGATGCCCTGCAGAAGATGGCCATTAGCCAGCAGGACTTTGGCAGTGCTGGGCTTCCTGACCTAAGCAACATGACTGAGGAAGAGCTGATTGCCTATGCCATGCAGATGTGCCTGTAGGGAGCAGAGTTTGGCCAAGCAGAGTCAGCTGTCATCGATGCCAGCTCAGCAACGGACACATCTGATCCAGTCAAGGAGGAGGATGACTATGACGTGATGCAGGACCCAGGGTTCCTTCAGAGCATCCTAGAGAACCTGCCAGGCGTGGATCCCAACAATGAAGCCATTCGAAATTCAATGGGCTCTCTGGCCTCCCAGGCCACCAAGGATGGCAAGAAAGACAAGAAAGAGGAAGACAAGAAGTGAGAGCAGAGGGAGGGCTATCTGAGTCTGCCCAGGGGACTGTACAGACGGGGTTGGCACATGGAAATCTACAGCAGCCTTTACAACCTGAATAAAGCGAGGCAATTTTAAAAAACTTTTTTTTTGCAACCGCAATACTAAATGTCACATAAAGTATAATACAAATATTATGGTATTTCATAAAAAGTGAATTCATTCCTAGTTTACAGTGACCAGTGAAGACTCCTGAAAGGTGATAGACTTGAGTGGAGCTTGAAGACTGCTGAGTTCAGAGAAGAAGAGCTCATCGGGCAAAAGTAACAAGACATAGAAAAACATGTACATTGTTTGGAAACTTTTTCTCTCCCAGCACCCAGTTTTCATTGATGAAAATCTGACAAGTGTTTCAGGAGGCAAGGGACAGGCTCACCTTGTACTAACTTGTTTCCTGGTCACTCAGAAAACTCTACTTTTCAAAGGGCACTAGAACTCAAAATTGAGAAAATGAGAATGGGCTTTCTCTTTTCCCCTTCACCATATTGCATGTCTCAAGAGCAAGAAATTACTCTAATTTCCCTCAGGACTTTTATACAGGGAAAAGTTCAATTCTGCCTAGGACACTGTAGATCATCAGCTTAGAATCCCATGACAAGCCATCATCCTTGGGTCTGACTTCCATGCCTACCACCAAGACAAGCTGCCTCAATGTGTAGAGCCACTGAGCGAGCCTGGACAAAATGGATGGAAGGGTTCTCTGCTTCATAGAGGGATATATGCAGTGGAAATGTTTGAAATAAACCATACAAGTCCTTAACTCATACAGACCCCAGGCCTTAGGCATAGATTCTTCTTACTGGCAAAGACTAGATAAGCAAGGTTGATCTTATCTCTCACCACATCCTGAACCAGTGTGAGTAGACAAGGGACCTCGGCCCTGGTTTAACAGACAGATAACATTTTATGGACATTCTTTTCCTGCTGCCTCTAATGAAAGAGTTCTGAGAGGAGCTCCTCCCTGCTGAGGTCTGGTGAGAACCCAGAGGCCAAAATGAAGGCTGATTAACAGGCATCACAAGCAGTGACTCAAACCATTCATGATTTCAGGTGAAGCTTGTTACAGTGACTCCACAATTAGGACTTTAGCCCACGTGGCCCTTCAGGCCTTCAGGAAGCCATACCAAGCACTGTATAAAAGTCCCCACCACCCCACACTGCACAGTCCACATCCTTCATCCTTCACTGAACCTCATTGAAGATCAGGTGAGAATGCTTTCCTCATCCCTTCTCTCTCTGCTCTCTGATGTTCCCATCTCTCTCTCTCTCTCTCTCTCTCTCTCTCTCTCTCTCTCTCTCTCT
>NW_026587382.1:3233857-3238123 GCF_907164565.1 Psammomys obesus | reverse complement strand
CTCTCTCTCTCTCTCTCTCTCTCTCTCTCTCTCTCTCTCTCTCTCTCCATCTCTGTGAGGCCACCGCTCTTCTGTTTCTACCCTAGACAGCTTGCCATTTCTTGAAACACTTTAATTCTCGTGTATTCTGTTTAGTGTGTTGTGCCTGATTTATAAAAAATATTAGTTAAATTCTGTAGTAGGACTGGGGCTTTCAGCTTGTGACTAGATAAAAGCCCGGGTGAATACTTTCATCTTGGAAGCAAATGTCAGACGAGGTGATATAAGGATATAAAAGAAAAGAATAAAAATCAGTCTTAGAGCTAATTATCTTCTTCCTGTATCCCTCTCTCAGTCCTTCACCTTGCCCACACCTTTCTGGTTCCCAGCCTGGTGCTTTGAGTGTGAAACATCTCAAATCTTTTGTTTGTCCTCAGGCTCTTCAAATCATCCAAGATGTCTTTCAGCGATCAACAGTGTAAGCAACCATGCGTGCCACCTCCATGTCTTCAAAAGAGCCAAGAAAAGTGCCAGGCACAAGCTGAGGATGTATGTGTCCCCTCATGTCAGGACCCCTGCCAAGATAAATGTCCACAGCAAGCTCAAGAGGTATTTGTTCCTCAGTGCCAGGAGTTAAGCTCAGGAAACTGCCCACAACAAGGCCGAGAGCCATGCCTACCTCCAAGCCAAGACCAGTGCCTGCCTCAGCTTGTGGAGCCATGCCAGGATTTGGCCCAAACAAAATGTGTGGAAGAGTTCCCACAGAAGATCCAAGAGAAGTGTCCGTCCCAGGGCAAAGCAAAGTAGCTGCTCAAATGCCATCTGGAGTCAAAAAGATGGCCATTAGAAGAAAATCCAAGCCGAGTCCCTACTCTGGCGATTTCTCCTGTGGGGATCTCTGTATAATATACCTTCTTGTCTCCTGACTTCCTTAGTATTTCAGGACTTGGTCTGCCTCTGAAAATAGTTCTCTGTATTTTAAAACCTCTGTGAATAAGTGTTCTTCTTGGCAGCTGGTAGACTGTTTCTACTATAGGAGTGGTGTGCTATCAAGGCAGACCACCAAAGCCTAACACAGCAATCCTGGAGAGAAAAGTCACCTAGTCCTTGGTATGTAACCATGACAGATGCCCTCATTCATCTTTCAGAACGCAAGGCTCTCTTTCAGCCTCAAAACTGTCTGAATTTAATGGCGCTGTGCTGAGCATCACCAATACAATGGGTGTTAAGAGGATGGTGATGCTACAGAATCAAAAATGCTGTAATTTTGTTTCTCCATCCCAACAAAAAAAATCAGTCAACATTGCAATGGGGTCTGTGATTTGTAAAATTGAAACAAAACATTTGAAAAGACTAAATTCAAACAGCCAATAAGGAAACACAAGTTAGGATCTTTGGATCTTTGTCAATCTTTGTGCTTTGTAGATGGTCTGCTTTGGACCATTTGGTTTGAGAGCGCTTTGGACACCACATGTGGTCTTTAGCTTATGTTTATGTGATAGGAGCTGCTTGTCTGCAACTTTTGCTTGCCTTTTTGTCCTTGGAAATAAATTATATAATAAAGCTGTTCCTAAGGATGTTTTCTGAAGTGATGTGTCTTTTCCTCACCTCTGCTGTCTCTGTGGAAATTATATTCTCCTTTTGGAAGGGAGTCTGGGGAAATAATGAAGACACAGCTCACAGATGTATAAAACAACTGCAGAGAGAGCTCCTTTGGATCATGCAGCCACTCACAGCCACTCCAGGCTCATCTGTACACACATCACATATTAGATAACCAACTTAAAACTGAAACCTTCCCATGCTGAAAACCTCAGGCCTAGGTTCTTCCCACAATAGTCTATTTGCATTTTGGCCTTGTTTCCAGAGGAAAGATCTAAAATGGAAGTGGTAAAATTGTGTGGAAGAGGTACCCCAAATAAACCACAGACAGTTACAAATATCAGAAAGAAATAAAGGTGCCTCTGAGATGAATACGAACTTGAAAATGAAAACTGTCTGTCCTGCCACATGGCCAGATTTCAGTAAAGCTAACCTAGGTGGCCTGGTTGTGTTCTGGTGTTCCCCACTAAGGACAAAACCCAGTTGTGAACCTTTGTACAATGGCCAACGAAGTGGTGGGCTATCATACAGGAGCCAAAGGCTGTTTCTTCGTGAGTGCCCTGACCTGGCTGTGGGGAAGACATGTCAAGGCTTGTAATCAGAGCAGAACACGAGCTCCTTACCCATCCCCCACCTCCTCCCTGCTCAGTCTCGAGAGAAGGAGATGGAAGACTATGTGGAGTTTAAGTACTTGTTTAACTCAACTGTGGACCTCCTGGTACATGGATCTTACCAGTCTCTCAGACTTAAGAGATTTTCTAAGATAAGACAAAAATATGCCAGAATTTAAGGAGAAGTTTCAATGAGGCAATGTTTTTATATGTGTTTGGCTTCAGCCAAGTCCTGAGCTTTGTGTGCATTCTCAACAAGATCCTCACAACAGCTTAAGGAAGATCAGCTGTCCTCTGTGAAGGAGCATGTTTGACCTAGTATGGAGCCCTGTAATTCAGAATGATCCTGAACACAGCCCTTCTTGCCCTAAGAAAAGTGCATGTGACACTCAAGGGAGATTTTTGGACACTACCTTTCAGTGATCTATCATCCTCATTAGCAGTACCAGGTAATTTTCCAAATGCCAAGTACTTTGCCAGATGATGATAAGCCAAGACATCAGTATCCCCATGCAGAGCCAGCAGCTATCTTTTCCGCCAGCCACTCTTTTTTTTCTTTTTAATTATACTTTATTCACTTTGTATTCCCCCTGTGGTTCCCTCCGTCCTCCCCGTCCCAATCCCTCTCTTCCTCCACCCTCTGCATGCATACCCCTCCCCAAGTCCGCTGAAAGGGGAGGTCTTCTTTTCCTTCCTTCTGATCCTAGTCAAGTAGGTCTCATCAGGAGTGGCTGCATTGTCTTCTTCTGTGGCCTGGTAATGCTGCTCCCCCCCCCCATCAGGGGGAGGTAATTAAAGAGCAGGCCAATCAGTTCATGTCAGAGACAGTCCCTGTTCCTATTACAATGGAGCCCACTTGGATACTGAACCACCATGGGCTACATCTGTGCAGGGGGCTTAGGTTATCTCCATGCATAGTCCTTGGTTGGAGTATCAGTCTCAAGAAAGACCCCTCTGCTCAGATTTTTTTGGTTCTGTTGCTCTCCTTATGGAGTTCCTGTCCTCTCCAGATCTGTTTCCCACTTCTTTCCTAAGATTCCCTGCACTCTGCCCAACTGCCAGCCACTCTTACCAACAGCTTTTCCCCAAATTACCCTGGACCTCTGAAATCCCTCACTATCTCCAGATTCCTGAAATACAGTTCTCTTGCCCCAGTGACTAGCTGAATAGTTTTTTCTCACCAATTTTTCACAGTGAAAATACATCCATTGATTTTTAGTACCTAGCTGGTTCCCAAGGGAATCCTGCAAAAAGTTCTCCCAAAACCTATCATTGACACTTCTACTTAGCTGACAAGTCACACTACTCTGTCTCTAGCTTGGCTCAAATACAGCAAAGGTCTTTGTTCACTAACACTAAAGGTGCACATTGGAGTCCATGATTAGATACCCAGATCTTGAGAGGAAGTGGAAAAGAACAGGGATCGTCTAACCATATCAGATAGAAGAAGAGCCAGATGATTATAGGGGAGGCTTCAGTGGATGGGAAGAGTACAAGGTTGCAGATTGCAGATAGGAGAGCAGATGCCAACCATCTGGCAGTCTTCATTTCATCTAGCTGTTTTGGGAACCTACACACAATCTTGTGCTCACAGGGCTCTGACCCAGACTTCACAGTCCGTGCTCACAAAGCCTGTAGGCCATGAGCACAGTTAGGACTAACCATACGACAGCCAGTCTGCCCCAACTGTCTCATGTTTACTGAAGCCTTTCAGAGGAGAAGATGCATTACAAAGGAGATTCTCAGAATTAGGACTTCTAGGTGATAGTTAACTGGGTATGTGATAATAGTGGGCCTGTGGGAAAAATAAAAACTGCTTAAAGTTCAAGGCAGGGTGATGTGGATTATTCAAAAGAGCTATGGAGAGCCCCTTCATCACCGCCAATGTGGTGAACTTGGCTCCAAAAAGACATAATGGCATGAAAAAGAAATGTAGCTAGAGCAATTGGGAAGACAGTCAGTCACAAATTGGTCATATAGTTAGTTAAGAAAGAATGAGAGAGAGAGAGAGAGAGGAAGGAAGGAAAGAAGGAAGGAAGGAAGGAAGGAAGGAAGGAAGGAAGGAAGGAAGGAA
>NW_026587382.1:3199405-3233847 GCF_907164565.1 Psammomys obesus | reverse complement strand
GAAGGAAGGAAGGAAGGAAGGAAGGAAGGAAGGAAGGAAGGAAGGAAGGAAGGAAGGAAGGCAGGCTGGCACAGGAGGCAGGACAGTTGTCCTAAAATATTTTAAGCACTTTTAACAGACCAGGATGATATTTCTATAAAGTATAAAAGTACGAAGTTGGGACCCACAGGAAGAAGGTATGCACTGTGGCTCTGCTTTTAAAACTTTCTCATAATAGGAGCCATGGATGTATTGTACCCCCAAGCATTAGATACAGGTAAGAAAGGAGGTGACAGCCAAGCCTTCCCAGTATCCCTAACTGTCAGCCTCACCCAGATGTTGGGCTTAACGGGGACAGGAGCAATCGTTCTCCCCGAAATATGAGGTCCCAAAGCCCTGACCCTGAGTCGAAGAGACAGGGAGGTCAGTGGCCCCTAGAACACTCTTTGATGACTTTCTGAGGTTCTAAGTTCCTGGGGACAAACAGAGCATGTGACTCCACACTTAAAACCAAAAATAAGGAAAACTAAATGATAGGAAGTAGCTCACTCATATTTGGAGTTCTCTAATATGTTTTGGAAACCAAGAAGATGTCAGTCTTAAGTAGATTGTAGCAATTCCTCACTGCTCTCCAAATCTAACCTTCCAGCTGGGCTACTTTCTCCATCTCTTCCTTATTATCCTTACATTTTTGCCACTCACACCTCTTTCCTCCTAGGTGCCTATGTGACCCATCTGTTTTTCTACCTGACAAACCTCCATTCACATCCTCCTTTCTGCCTGCACTTGCCTTCTCTGATTCAGTTTCCCTACTGCAGTGTCTACCAGTCTGTGAAATACCCCCTTGAGGCTTCCTTGAGGCTCATTTTCTAAGGATTAAAGAAACCACACAATGGAGGTCACCACCTTGCCTCTTGAGACCCATGTAGCTATGCTGGTTCCAAGGATCTGTACCACAATATCCTAATGCCATGCAGCTGCCTGTGTATGAATAATATGAATTTTGGCAGCCCCAAACTGGAAATGTCTCCTGGAGCTCCTACTGCTATACTCTTTACCTGACTTCATAGGACCAGGAACCTGAGGTCCAAAATATCCTCATAGTTGGCCAACCAGCAGAACCTCTGAGGCAGAGACAAAAAGAACAAAACAAAAACAAACAAAAAAAATCGCTAGCCTCTGGGGTCCCTTTATCCTTAATGGTGAAGTAATCCACTCACTTTGGTTTATCTAGAAATTTCCAAATTTTTACACTGAAAATCCTGGGAACCCATCCAGTTCTGAACAAGCTGGGGCATTTTTCTCCCTCATAGCGTAACTACGTACAAAGACATGATGTTTTGTGCCGTGAATGCACAAAAGGAAAGCAAGTAAGATTGTCCACTCTGGAGCAATTTGTAATCCAGGAGACTTTTGCAAAAAACTGAAGAGCTCATGTCAAATACCTGTCCCCTTCATAAACTCATTCACTGTGGTTGGGTGGAGAACTACATCAGCAAGCAGGTGCCCAGGTTTGCACGTAACCATCACAAGAAACATTAATTGGCACGACCTGACCCAGACAGCTGGTATACTGTCCCTCAATTCCCATTGCCATGTAGTCTGGACTTTCTACTAATGCTCTTCTTTCTCTCCCATATTCTCTAGGTATAACCCCTGCCTTATATCTAGAGCTGTCTGCAAGATGACACAGATAGGCTGCCAGGAACTCTTCAACTAAAGCTCCTCTTTCCCAGCCTTCCTCATCCTTACCTGGTCTCCTCTGCAACCTTCTAAGAAAGCCTTTCTCCTTTCCCAACAGCACCACCTAATGACCACAGATATACTTCTAGACACATTACACTTGCTATGATTCAGAGACTGCCTCACAGACTGGCTAATAGCCAATAAGCCAGCCAGCCATATGGGAACAGAGAGCAAATGTTGGTGCCAAGAAAATAGAAGCTGCAAAGATATCTGCAGGACACATGCCCCTACAGGATCTGTTCCGTTGCTATGTTGGCACTGACCACCTTTTACTCTTTCAAATAAATGAGAGCGGCAGAGTGAGGTCTCTGGACACATTGGCATGTGATGTAGGACTGAAAATGCTTCAGACAAGTGTCCTGGGCTGCCATGTTTTCACCATCACTGAAAATATGCAAGAAGAAATCAAATGTCTGTCTGAGAAGGTTTTAGGAAATGGGGACAAATTTTCTTATCAGTATTTCAGCAGCCATATACTTTTGCACTCGAATTGCTTACTGGTTGCCCTGAGGTTCTGTGTCTCTCTGAATAAAACAGAACAGCTTTGGCTGGCCAGTCAAATGGATGCCCAGATCCAAAAGCACAGTACAAGCTTCTCAAAGGTATAGCTGACCCTGGCAAAGCAATAAGTGGGAACTGTCATTCACAGATAGTTTCCGCTCTTGCCCATCTCAAAGCATGGAAGACAGATTTCCCTACAGTGCTCTGGGAAAAGATGCCGTAAGTGATTAGTGAAATGACCTGACTCCTCCAGAGTCACAGGTTTCTATGTTACACATCTGAGCAATAAAGTAGTATGCGAATTTAAGGTGGTGAGGTCACCTTCAACGGAATATAGATCAGGAAGAGGACTGAAGACCATGTTCTTAGAAACCCCTGGCATTTGGGCTGAGGAGAAGAGAAGACTTCAGGAAAATGATAGAGAAGAAGTACTTGAGTGGCTGAAGAGAAAATTCAGGAAGGAGAGATGTACAACAACTCTGATGCTGTAGAGGATCAGGAAGCAACCAATGCTCCAGCAGAATGGGAGTACTGAGCTGAGGTAGTATCCCAAGTCAGCTACCCAACCCCTCCTCAACCACAAGTACTACTCACACACTTGGTCTAAGACAAATCATTTGCCACAGTCCCACCATCCATCAAGTCCGGGCAGACAGTAATGGGTGAATGAATGAGCCACTAATGCCCGGAGGGCCTGAAAGTTTTAATAAACTGGTCAAGATTATCCAGCTAGTCTCTCTGCTTCCTGCTGTTGTTTAAAATGTAAACTCTCAGCATGCTGTTTCCCTCACCAACCTGCTGAAGAGTTTAAGTTAGCCCGAATATAACTCCATTTTGAAATAAATATCTTGACTGAGAACTGAATTCAGGAAATATCACAGAATGTACACCTGGCAGAAAACAAAGTTAACTCTCCTAGCCACAGCTTCCAGGAAATATAACAGAATAAATGCTTCATAGAAAATACAAACTCCTGGCAATAATCAATGGGAATTAGTTGAGAATCGGGTGGGAAAATTCTTCCCAATGTTTCAGATGTGGTTTAGAAAAATAGCCATTGTGATTATATGCCTTAGCCATTGTGAGTGTGCCTCAGAAAAGGTCACCCCACCCTGCTAAACTTCACCTAATTCTGTAACACCAAGGCTTGTGCCCCCCTGCTTGCTGCCCTGGAAACCTCCGGCACACAGACTTTCCCTTTAAAAGTCCTGTTCGCCCAGAGCTCAGGGTCCCACTTCTCTACTGCTGCCTCAGTGAGACTTGGGTCCCGAGTTCGATCGCTCTCGTAATAAAGCTCTCTTGCAATTGCATCGAGTCGTCTCCTGGCGCTCTCTGAGGGTCCTGTGAACCTGGCATAACACTGCCTGTTACCATATTTTTCTGCTATTGTAGTGACAGACATTTATGCTCATCCCTGTAGATCCACAGGCCAAAAACTCTTTCTTTCTATTTTAAAAAAAAATTGTCTGGCCAGTAAGCATCAGTATTGGAATCCAGACCACCTGACTCCAAGGCCCACATTCTTGATCTAAAACTACACCCTTCAGCTAGGAAAGAGGCCTCTGGCAGCACACTCTCACGCAGGCTTAAGGTAGTATTTTGAAGACTATTATATCTAGCTCCAAAACTGGATCTGATGTTGAAGAGTTTATTCAAGCATGTATATTAGGAGTGGTAGGTACTCCTCCAGAGCACCTAACCAGAGTATAATATGCCTTTGGGTAACCGCTTCTGACAAGTTAATGTATGTTTTCCGTTAGATCTGAGATCATGTCTCAGTAAGGCAAAACGGGAGCCTGACAACTCAGGGCAAATATCAGTTCAGATGGAGAAGTTAGTGTTTGGAACTGTGAGTGTGGGGTCATTTTTGGAATGTAGTCAGGGTCAAGGTAACAGAGATGATGAGTTCATTTTGTAGTGGTGGTGATGATGGCGGTGGTGATGATATAATAACATTGAAGGTATGCTATTTGAATTAGAATGTCCTCCATAGGAGTTGAATACTAGGTCCTCAATTGGTGGTGCTGTTCACTGCTTGTGGACGTTTAGATACAGCCTTGTTGGTGGAAGTGCATCATTGGAGGTGTACTTTGAAAGCTGAAAGACTTATACCATTCCCAGTTAGTCTCTCTGATTTCTACTTATGATTCAAAATATAACCTCTCAGCTTATTGCTCTTGCTGCCATGCCTCTCTATCATGACGGTAATGGACTCTTTTCCCTCTGGGATCATAAGCACAAATAAACCCTTCTATAAGTTGCCAGGGTTATGGTGTTTTGCTACAGCAACAGAAAGGTGATTAATAAAAGAGATAAGGATGAATATTTTCAGACATGTACTCAGAGATATATAGCCAGAAATATATGTGTATATGTACTTGAGAGTTGCTATCACACAGATGATATTAAAGACAAGAGAGAGCCTAAGAATAATGAAAGTCAAGGAAAAGAGGGCCACAATAAGCCCTGGATATTGCAGAATCTCAGAACTGAAAAATGGAGTGGGAACCTGTATAGGAAACATTAAGTAAAGAAAGCTAAGAGGATGGGGAGAAAAGATGGGTGTCCCAAAAGGAAGGGAGGATCAATAGACTCAAGCAATTCTAATAAGACAGTAAATGCAACATGACCAGAAAATTTTTAGTGTTAGCTCAGGAGAAAGATTAGAACAGAATAGGCTTAGTCTATAGAGAGGGGTTGAGGGAATTTTCACCAGGACTGGTTTGCTATTTGGAGACAACCTGGACCAGAGCTACCCAAGGACATAAGAGGCCGTAATGAAGGATGCCTTGCTATAGAAGTCTGGGTGTGGGGACACTGGTGGGAAAAAAGCATGCTTGAGCACGCAATTCCCAACACCAGCAAAGAAGCCAATGCTGAAGCTCAGATGTCCATTTATAAGGCCTCCATGGGTGGACCCGGACTACTCATGTAAACAGCATGCCCCAGTTACAAAAGCAGTCACGCCTGAGCCTTTAATACCACAGAAGCTGAAGCAAGTGCAAATGTTTGAATCAGGTCCAAATGGCAAATGCTCTTTAGGTCAGGTAGGATTCCATATGTGGCTACAGCTCACACGTGATTGAACCCAGCTGCCTCTGGGCCTCTACTGTGTCTCCTGGGAGCAAAAGCGACTCTTCCACATTACTCTGTAGAATCTCACACATATGATGCTTGCACACATGTGCCACAGTCATGTGCATGTGTACTCATGGCTAGCACAAGGACTCTGGATAATGAAGCCAAGTCTCCTGCCTTCCATGAACCAGGCGAAGAATACAGATTGTGTTGGTCATCTATGTTGACTCAAGCCCCTATCTGAGGACTGAGAGATTACATCATGGAACTCTCACCAAATTGGGAAGTGGGACAAGGCTAACTTCAGGGATGAAGAGGAAGGTATCCCTGCCTTCTAAGGGTAAAGAGACACAAAACTGACCCTAACGTTCCGTTTGAGGAACAAGGGAAAACTCCAGCCCAGAAGACCTCCCACATACTAATACCCACACCAGGATTGACAACATCTCTCCCACACACACTCACCATCATTCATTTCAAACTTTATCTTTTTGATTGCATAAAATATCAACTTTTTAAAAAGACTGGCTCACTAATCCACACTTAAAGTAAGAGCTCATTCCTTAAATGTCAAGTGTGACTTTTTTTTTTTTTTTTTTTTTTTTTTTTTTTTTTTTTTTTTTTTTTTTAGTTATGTGTTGACCACTCAGCAGGAGTTAAAACAGGCTCAAAACATTGACTCTAGACTCTAGTACTTACATAACTGGAGCTTAACTTACCTATAGCCAAAAAACTGTCACCCAAATTAATCTTGACAATGTTTCAAATGCAGAAATTTTGGGCTCTGTAGTAGAGCAGAGGGGGAAAAAATAAAAATAAAAAATAAAAAAACTAGGGATGTGCCTGTACCGCACTCTGGAATGGGGCCTGTCCCACGTTCACACAGTCCTACAAGATACCTAATACAGTCACCACACTTCCTACCCCTCACCCTGAAGCTCTCCAGACCCCAGGTAACACACATGAGAGCAGTGGAGCTGACTCAAGATGCTGTGAGATCAGGTCATTAGTCCTTCTGGTTGTCAACTGTGTACCAACTTCAAGGTAGGTATAAGAGCTGGAGATTAAAGGCCGCTGAATCCCTTGTCTGTAAAGTATGGCATTATGGTACATATCTTTAAGTCCGTTCTATTTTTGACATCCAGTGGCTCGAAAAAGAAGCAGCAGGAACTCTAGGATGTGAAACTACCATATGCATATATGAAATAGTAATGGAAACCACCCTAAGCATCCAAAGGAAGAGGATCCAATCTCCAGCTCCACACTACAGACTGTCAGGGAGTCTTTGAATATGAAAAGTCATTGGCAGCTAAATACAAAGGTGATTAACCATCAAACTGGCACGATGGGTTCAGTCATCTGTTCATTCACTCAGTAAGCATGTAATGGAATCCTTGTCTTGGGATTTGGCCAGATCCTACAAGTTCAGGAAATAATAACATATTTCTGCTGTCCTTATGGCTTTAAAGCTCACTAGGCGATGCAAAAGCGGGAAAAAAAATGATTACAACATGCTTGAAGAAATGTGTTGGAACAATGTTTATTACTTTAAAAGTCAGCATAAAATAGGCTTTGATTCACTGCAATATAAATTCTATGTTCTCAGGTTCTTGATTTATAAATAAAAATTTCATCTCTCAATTAAAAAATTGAAATGTTAAAGTACACACTCTCAAATACTTTCTGACTTATATAATTTATAACATCAAAAATTAAGAGAAATTACTCCAGGCCAAAGAGTACAACTTCAGTCATTCAGTTGGTAGAACTAAACCAAATGTTTGGAAATATAGCAATGTTTTCTCATAAAATGAATATTTGTCTGACTGACAGAAATGAAAGACAAATGATGTAGTTTCAAAGAGGCTTCAGGTAGGGTCCCAAGAGACTAGATCCTACCCTCCACTGATCATTCATGCAAGTATTTATCTTTGAAAAAAATCTGCCCAGAAATTTAGCTAACTTAACTCCATGATGCATTGTTTTCACGAGGAGGCTGGCATTGGGGATGATACTATAGATGCCATTTGCATCTCATTCAGAGCAAAGGAGTGCTGAGACAAGCTTCTCAGGAGCCTCACAGAAGGGTTTTGTTTTTTTTTTGTTTGTTTGTTTGTTTTGTTGTTGTTTTGAAGTTTTGTTTGTTTTTATTTTTGGTTTTTTTGTTTGTTTTGTTTCAGTAACTAAGCAACCTTTGGGTATTGTTTGTTTGTTTGTTTGTTTTTGTTTTTGTTTTAAGGCACAATATCTACTTGGGCTGTAGGGCAGAAGACTCACCCAAAGACTTATGTAAAGTCACTGACTTCCAAGACAAAACTCAGCCTTCCCTGTGGGTGGCCCCAAAGCCTAGCCTGTTCACAGTCAGAAAGCCTTCCATCCTGATTAGAGCACTGGTCTGACTTCTTCATTTTCATGTTTGATTATCGACCTAGCTACCAACTAGGCATATTGCCACAGTAAGTGAATACAGTCAGCAGTGTCCCAGGCATATCTTAGAGGGGAAATTCTTATCCACAGAAGTTCAGCCAAAAGAACAATGATTACCACAAGTGCTTCTGTGCACCTGTGCTGTGCCCTCTCATCTAACCACACTCTGCCTCATCTTTTTTTTAACCAGCCCACTACAGACATGTATTTAAAATGTAACATCAGTGTTAAAATTGACAAGTTTAAGTCTTAAGGCACCTGGTAAATGTAGTCATTGTAAGTACCTTTGTAAGACACTCCCTCCAAAAGCTGAGGGAGCTTTTCCACACACCATACATCACACCTGCAAACAGTTCTTTCGGGAGGACTTTCAAATAATCAGTGACCTACTTTGGAGACACGTAGGAACTCCTTTCTCAAAACAAAAATTAATCTTGACAAATTATGTATCACATAAATTTCTCTACTTTCAAACCAAAACCATAAAGAGTAATTTCAACTGATTTACCCCCTCAGTAAAAAGTGTCCTGAAAAATATGGTGGGGTATAACCTGTTATCTTCAGTTAATATACATTATTTTTATCATTTATTAAAAAACAAACCAACGAGAAAACTCCACAAACATGGGGCACTACTTTAGTATTTCCTGACTCACAGGCATATGGACTGGTCCCAGCTTCCACCTCTTCCACATCCTGCACCTGTGCGAGTGGATGGAATTATTTAATCATTCAATATGAAATTTGATATAGGATGATTGGCCCTTTATATACATTTAAAATATATTAAATTGATGGCTGGTCTGGAAAAAGAATCTATAATAATAGGGAGCCAACACATTCTATTCAAGCTTTATCATTTGTTCCTCCTCTTTAAGTAGCATATACTTGACGGCTGTGAGCTACCTCATCTACAGGTTAGGCCACTGTGGTATAGAGCTGGTGACCACATGAAGCCAGGGTTTGAACGCAGTTACTTGGCTCTGAGGTTTCCCTCCTAAACACTCGACCAGATAGTCTGAAGAAGTCACCGTCTACCACGCTGCTCCTTTAAGTTCTATATGCAGGACAAAGTACAGCAGATTAAGACTGGGTTTGGGGATTTAGGTCAGTGGAATAATACTCACTACTGTAAGGTCACTGTAAGTTTAGGTACGAAAAGGCATCAGTCTTTCTGCTCAGAAGGAGCCTTGAGCCACCATGTGTTGAATTGGAATTTATTTAAGTCATACTGAAAACTGTAATAAGCTATTTCTGTACAGGCCACTCTTGATACCCCTCTCTAAATTTAAGCTTGCTCATAGGTGTTTCTTAGCAGGGAAAGGGCCTCCCTTAAGAAAGCCAAGATCCTACAGTGGATTCTGATTTTTTGGGGGGTTGGGGGGAGGGCAGAGTCATATTAGAAAAATACATGACTTAATCATGTAGAAACCTGAGATAAATCCAAAGTGAAGACCACTCTAAAAAACTGAGTAATAACCCTCAAAACAGTCAAGGTTGTCACAAATAAGCCAAGTCTTAGAAAATGGCACAGCCAGAGGAGCCTAAGAAAGGCATATGACAACTACCGTGCTGTCTCAAATGGGATGCTGAAACCCAAAAAGGACATCAGAAAAACCCTAGTGGGCTTCAAATAAAATATGGACATTAGTTCACAGTAATGTGTACTTTTTAATAAATCTTTTTAATTATTTATTTATATTTTATTTTGTGTGTATGTGTGTGCAGTTGTGTGATCTTATATGGGCCTCCCTTTCCCATTCATGCAGGCACCTTCAGAGGAGAAGAGGGCATCAGATCTCCTGGAACTAGAGTTACAGTTTTGAGGCTTCATGTGTTGCTGGGAATGAGCTCAGGTCCTCTGGAAGACCAGCCAGTGCTCTTATCCCCTAAGCTATCTCTCTAGCCCCATAATAATTCGTATTGAATTTGATTCCATGACATAACGTTAGCAAGAGGACAGGCCAGGCTTAAGACACACAATGTCATCCTCAAGCTTACCTTTGTAACTCTACTGTAATTCTAAAACTATTCTAAAATTTAAAATTATTTTACACCTGGTTAAATGATAAAGAATTTCTGTGTCTCTAGACAGGTAAGTAAAAAAAAGAATTAAGATATCAAATTTCCCAAATTAAGTAATGAGTATAAATCGACTGAAATTAAATGACAATAGAGTTTATTTATAGATATAGCAAAATGACAACAGAAATAACAAATTATAACAGCAAGAAAATATTTCTATGTTAGTGAGGGTTTCTTATGCATAATAGCATTCAATACACAGATATTAAGGAATTTTATAAAGTTATAAAAAACTGAGAATAAGAACACAGGAAAAGACAAGGATCAGTGGAGCAGAATAAACAACCAAGGGGGAAGGGCATACAAGAATATCTAATTTAGAATAACTAATTAATAAATAAATGAGCTAGAATTTGAGAAACTCATTAAAATATTAGAATAATTTTATGTTAATCCCAAATACAATGGCTAACAAACTTGGGACTGAAGAGATGTCTCTCTCTGTGGTTAAGAGTTATTTCTGCTCTTGCATAGAACCCAGTTTTAGTTCCCAGTACCCACAAATGTTGGCTCACAGCCATTTGTAATTCCGGTTCCAGGGAATCCAGTGCCCTCCTATGGGCTCCACAGGCACCAGGGACACATATGGTGCATATATGTATAGGCAAAACATACATATAAAGTAAATAAATACTTTTTTAAAAAAGTAACAATCTTAAATTAAACATTGCTGAAAGATAAGCAACTTGAACGTAAAGCTTTCTAAGTGAGAAAAGATAAGCAAAAACAAGAGTAAAGTACAATTTATGTGCCTGAAGATATAAACATAATTACATAGCACAATAAAAAGCAGGAGGAGGGTAGGGAGAGGCTTCTCAGCTGAGAGTATTTGTGGTGTAAGTACCTGAATTCAAATTCCTAGAACCCACATAAAAAGCCAGGCATGGCTGTGTGTGCCTCTGTAATCCCAGCACTGGTGGCAGGGACCACAAACAGGAAGATCACACGGGCTTCCCCGTCACCAGCCTAGCTGCTCCTGTCAAAGACCCTTTGGTTTCCAACACCCATGTCAGCCAGCTCACAACCTCCTGAAACTCTAGTTCCCGAAATCCAGTGTTTTCTCTTTTTCTTTTCTTTATTTTTTTTATGCCTCCGTGGCCACTGCACTTAAGTGCTACACAGGCACACATACAGACAAGCAGAAACAGACATATGAATAGATAGATAGATAGATAATTTTCTTTAAAAAAACAGTAAGGCAGGGTATAAGAGAACAGAGCACTCTGCCTTCGTACATGACCATGGGCACACAGGCACATGTAACACACACACGCAACACACACACACACATATTAAAAAAAAACTCTGGGATTAAAAACATATTCACCACACCCAGGACAAGCAAGAGAATTATATCCTTAGTGTATTAAAGAATAAAATAATAATAAAAAGATGAGGAATCTCTCAGAAGCAAGAAAAAGTCATAAGTAAACATTTACAAATGTACAAAATAAATACCAATAAAGATGCAAAAACTGTTTATCATTAGTAACAGGGAAAATATATTAAAGCAACAGTATGGATTTATCCAGTTGACAAACAACACAATAAAAGGTGTTGACAAAGGCATGTGGAAATAATACTCTTATACAATGCTTGTGGGAGTCTAAACTGGGGCATTCTTTCAGGAGGACACATTTTCAAGAATAACAACGACAATAATGATGATGATAGCTCACGGATTTAGCTTGCTATGGGTCAGAGCATGGCCTAAGTATTTACCAGGTATTAACCCCTTTGTGTTTCATAGCAACTCAGTAAAGACAGAGCTGTTGTCATGCCACATTCACCAGGGAGCAATTCCTCATCCTGAGCCAACTCTGCAGTCATTCAGCCAGCAGGTGGCAGAGGAGGAATCCAGTTCTAAGTGGAATGATTCCACACTGTCCCTGCTGGAGCACAAAACAGGATATATGTATACTAACCCTGGCACCTGCCTCTAGGAATTTGCGATAAGAAAACAGTAGAGTGCCTGAAAATAGCTCAGCAGGTAAAAGTACCTGCTGCAAAGGATGAGGATCTTAGTTTAAAAGAGACGAGAACCTGCTACAGAGGGCCTCTGAAAGCCAGAAGAAGAAAACAGGAAACAACCTTGGAACCTGCCACAGAGGGCCTCTGAAAGCCTCTGCCCTGCAGACTGTCAAAGCAGATGCTGAGACTTATGGCGAACTGTTGGGCAGAGTGAATGGAATTTTATGTAAGAAGTGGGAAATAGTAAGAGCTGGAGAGGACAGGAACTCCACAAGGAGAGCAACAGAACAAGAAAATTTGAACACAGGGAACTTCCCAGAGACTCATACTCCAACCAAGGACTATCCATGGAGATAACCTAGAACCCTGACAATGCAGCCACTTTTGATGAGAACTGATAGACTAAGATTAGAAAGAAGGAGAGGAGGACCTCCCCTATCAGTGGACTTGGGGAGGGGCATGCATGCAGAAAGGGGGGAAGGGGGGACCGGGAGGGAAGGAGGGGCTTATGGGGGGATACAAAATGAATAAAGTATAACTAATAAAAGTTAAATAAAAATTTAAAAAAAAGAGACGAGAAAAACCACCAAAGAGATGAGAAAACCACCACTCCAAAGCTGTTTTCTGACTTCCACATGTATGCTCACACACACACATGCACACAGAAATAAGTTAAATGAAATAAAAGTAAAGAAAAAAGTGAAGAAAACTATTGACCATGTTCATTTATTACAGCAAATCTGAAACAGTATGGGAAAATAAACTACTATAGAGAATTGATTAAATATACCTTACTTGTAGAATATGATCATATTTGGCCATTGAAACAAACTACAGAAAACATGATATACTATTGTCTAATGAAAAAAAATAGGCTCTAAAATAATAAATATGGGATTTTATACATATACATTCTAGGTAATTATAAAAGAATACTAATGTAATTAATCTAGGTGTAAGGATGATTTCTTTTCCGTGATTGATGCTGTCTGTATCTTACAAATGTTCTAAATAAGAATTACTTTTGTAATCAAAAGTTAGCTATTTTATTGATTTTTGAAACAAATATAAATAAGTTAGAAAAACATCTTATACTTTGATGGTGGGAGCTTCTACATTAGTGTTTTTTTAATTGAAGAACTAAAATTTAAACATATTTATGTTTTAAATTATGAAATTTTGATATGTATATCCATCATGGAATGGCTAAGTCAAAATATGCAAGACTCTTGTTCATTGCTCCTGTTGCTGATCTTTTTCTCAATTCTGTTTTTTTTTTCCTGTTTCTATCTGATAAAGTCTGTAACACGCATATTCTTCTATAAGAGTTTAGAACAGCATGCTAACAAAAATAATGAATTATGCTTGACTCAGACATCTGAGGAAACAGGAGACGACAGTTCATCAGAAACTAATGAATTAAGGGTTGATCAGCGGAGCCCCTCTAATTTTCTCCATGTGCTCCTGTATAGACAAACATGGATTCATGACTCAGAGATTGAGAATCTCTGTCCCACCACAGAACAAGGGGCTGCCTGGGCCCCTGCTCTGCCAAGCAGCCCTGACTCGAACACTGCAGAGGGTCTTGGAATATATGGGTGGTAGAGGGTGCTGGAGGAATGGGGTCCCTTCACAGCATGTGGAAACTGAGTGTCAGTATCATTCCCTGTCTTACCCCTGGGACCTTGAAAGCTGGAGCCACCAGTTAAACCATTAGGGCAAAGCAGTCCAGACAAGGGCTCAGCTTTCTGGTTCACGCAGGGTAGTGTTGCTGGATGTACTGAGCCTCTATCCCTGTGAGGATGCCCGTTTCTAGACACAGGCAATATTTTGTGGTCTGCCTACCAAGGACGCTCACGCCCGCCATCCCACCGGAGGCTGTGAGCAGCCCAGAGCACTGCTGTCGCTCAGCCTTGTCTCTATGCTATCTGTGGCTCCCTCAGCATTCAAAACAGCACGTGCTTATGTGAACTGAGGGTCACTGGATACAATCAGCAACGAGGACATAACAGATTTTTATCTGTAAAATGTAGATAATAATTCCTACCTAGTCCTCGTGTCTATCATTGAAATAAACACAAGTCCTGATTTAAAGTCCCTCACAAGCGACTGTCATATCACAAAGGGTAAGTGAAAGTGTTTTGAAAGAAAAACAAAATAGATAAAATGTTGAGCTGTGGAACCGCAGGGCATCCTTCCTCCCTGAACGTGTGGGTTATGGCTGCCTCAGACAAACTCGTGGGCCCCAAGTGGCAGAAAGTGGTAGAGCCAGGTGGGGCAGCTGGGTTTACCACAGTTCCCTCCACCCATTTATCTTCCCTGCTGAGCAGGTAAGAAACCCCTTTGTCTTGTCAGAAAGAACACGAAAGGCAGCACCTGAGAAGCCAGGTTGCTAAACCTGATGAGCTTCACAGGCAGAGCAAGGCCTCCCAGAACGGGTGATGGATGGAGTCCTGCTGATCTGGCCTACCCAGTGTGATGAAAGCAGGAGGTCACGATCTCCTAGAGAAGCTTCAAGCCTGCATACTGTCCTCACTGGAGAAAAAGGGTTAACGTTGGCAGAAAAGGCTAGCTCTGCTGCTTTCATGGGTCCCTCCAACACCCAACGCACTTACTCATCCCTCAGGCCCCAAACAGGACTCAGCTACTTTTCCACAGAAGAAGTCCTCTCTGGATACAGAGCAATGCATGCTTACAGGGTCTGCTTTCTGCAGCTGTGCAGGGTGACTCTGGGCCACAGCACAAAGTACAGCTTGACTTCTCTCTGACTTCTAAGGAGGGCAGCAGTGCAGCAGCAGAACCTGGAGTCCCATAGAGGCTCTCGCGTTTTCCTCCTGCACTTACTCAGCTGTGAGATGTCAGTAGCCGCGTGTCATCTCCACAAGTTATTTTAAGAATTACATGAAATTACTGCACCATCCCTTCAGAACTAATCTATTCAATGACTTCCTCATTTGCTTCCTGTGATGTTGTCCCACAGGCCATTGTGAACTGTCCAACTCAGTCATCCTGATTAAGATCCACATAATTGTCAGAGTATGCGAGCTCTGATAGATCAGGCTCTAATCTCGTTCCTAGTAATAAGCCTGAATCAAACGCAAGGCAGCTCATCTCTTCTTTGGGATGTTAATTATTAAAGAAAAAAACATGTCTGTAACACCAAGAGCCACCAGTATTCTTTTCTGTACAAAAATCCCTATGAGTACTCATCTCCTTTAAAATGAAAATTAAAACTACAATCCACAGCAATGGCCTGCCTGAGCAGCTGGACTTCTCTTTGACTTCTAAGGATGGCGGATATGCTGGCGCAGTAGTAGCACAACCATCCACTAACCATCCACTCTCGAATTAGAATTAAGGACCATTCCACGAGATGGAACCCATGATGACTCTGCTTGGGTGGCCAAGAACCTAAGACTAGCTAAGTCATGGGTCTACAGGAAAGCCAAATATTATTGTTCTGCTAAAGAAACAAAACAATGAAATAACTCCTAATGACATTTTGCTATACTCATAGATCATTAGAGAAGCTTCTTCCTCCAGTAGTAGGTCAGAACTAACACAGAGACCCACAACTGGGCAACAACTTGCCCAGAGACCCACAACTGTGCAGAGAATGAAAGACTTTGGAACACTATGTTCTAAGCGGAATGTCTTCATCAAACCACTTCCCTCTAGAATGAGGGAGCTGTGTGGAAAAGGAGGTGCAAAGAGTGTTGAGAGCCTGAAGGGATGGAAGATCCCAAGTTAATAGTGTCTTCCCGATACTATAGGGCTAACACATATATAAACACACAAACACTGGCAACATGCAAAAGGCCTGTACAGATGGAAACCAAATGTGTTTCCAGCATTGAGAAGGGGAAGTAGACATGGGTAGACATGGTTAGGAAGTAGACCTAAAAAAAAAAAAAAAAAGAATAAGAATTAATTTTCTCCAGTGGAGTCTCACTGGGTATATTAACTACACTTAAAAGTAGGTCCCACCAGGAGCCTACCACAGAGGGCTTCTGAAAGGCTCTACCCTGCAGGGTATCAAGGTGGATGTTGAGATTCATAGCCAAACTTTGGGCAGAGTACAGGGAATCTTATGAAAGAAGGGAGAGATAATAAGACCTGGAGAGCACAGGACCTCCACAAGGACAGCGACAAATTCTAAAAGTCTGGGCCCAGGGGTTTTTCCTGAAACTAATATTCCAGCCAAGGACCACTCATGGAGATGGCCTGGAACCCCTGCACAGAGGTAGCTTATGGCAGTTCAGTGTCCAAGTGGCCTCCATAGTAATGGGGACAGGGACTGTCTCTGACATGAACTGATTGGCCTGCTCTTTGATCACCTCCCCCTGAGGGGGGAGCAGCCTTACCAGGCCACAGAAGATGACAATGCAGCCACTCCTGATGTGACCTGATAGACTAGGGTCAGAGGGAAGAAGAGGAGGACCTCCCCTATCAGTGGACTGGGAGAGGGACATGGGTGGGGAATAGGGAGGGTGGGATTGGGAGAGGAGGAGGAAGGTAGGTACAGGGAGGATACAAAATGAATTAATTAATAAAATACAAAGTGAAGTAATTAATAAAAATAAAAATAATTTTAAAAAAGAAAACAAAAAAAAGTAGGTCCCACACCCAGCAGTAGATGGCGACACAAAATGAAATCAATGGTATTTTTGTTGGACTTTTTGTTGAATGTTACTTTGAGGTTTTTTTGTTTTATTTTGTTTTGTTTTGTTTTGTTTTAGTGTTTTGGTGGTGGTGGTGGTGGTTGGTTGGGTGTGTGTGTTTCTTGTGGGGTTTTTTTCCCCCCTTTTTTATATTCTGGTTTGGTTTTTTGATTGTTTGCCTGGTTATTTTCTAAAGAAAGAGAAAAAAAGGGGGGGTATGGAGTTAGGTGGGGGTGGAGGTGGGGAAAATCTGAGAGACGTTGATGGAAAAACCATGATCAGAATATTGTGTGAAAACAATTTCATCGAAATAAAAACAAAACCTCTTAACATAACTTTCAGATCCCTCTGCGGCGTGACCCACTTCATGAGGCACCCTTCTATACACCTGCAGGGGTCTGCAGAGTGCACGACCACTTTTCTTCATAGCCTTTTCCCTCTGCCTGCCTTTACCTGTTTTGTCCTCTAACGTGTCTTCGAAGGATCCTGGCCCGAGTATATTTTCTTTAGGATGCAGACAGACCAATGTGACCAGTCAAATTCAGTCATCATTACCAAGATCAAAAGGTATGCTGATCTCCACCTCCACACTGCGTAAGGGCTCCTGGACTGTGTGCACACATATCCTGTCCTGCGAGCACCCAATTGAATTTCTGTCCTCCATACTACAAGCCCCAGTGATCTTGTTGTGCCCATCCCCTTCAGAGCTGGAGTTACTGGTGTGCACAGGACACCAGTCTCGTTTTGTGATGCTGGGATCTGAGCTGTAATCCTAACACTGCTGCTCCAGCCCACCTAACCACTCTATTTTTCTAACAAAGCCTTCATAGTAATATAATAGCACCAACTTATATTTACTTTTTTCTTATTTTGTTACGACATGGTTTCACTATGTAGCCCTGGCTGGCCTAGAATTCATTATGTAGAGCAGACTATCCTCAGACTCACAGAGAGCCACCTGTCAGTGGTTCCTGAGTGCTGACATTAATGGTATGCTACACCTGATTAACTATATTTCTTGCCCACTTTTAAGAAACTATCTCATTCATATAAATGAGGGCACATTCCAAAAACAGACGTGAGCTTTGTCTGCAGTCATTAAAATCAGAACAGCCTGTATGCCTATCAACTTGGAAACGGCTGTGTAACTGGGGAAGAGGCAACTTTAAATTGCTAAGAAATAGTGGTAAGCAATAATACGACATTAAACCTGTCAGCACTGTGTAAACCAACCTGGTTCCAAATACTCACACAAGTTAATTGCTAACCCATGGATGTAAGTACGAAACAATCCTGATTTACAAAAAGGGGAAACTCAAGTGTACGCATGTCCAGTACTTCAGATCACGTGACTAGGATGTACTAAGTCTGCATTCCGTTGCTCTAGCCCCATGATTCATCCCCTTAACTGTTGTGCTAATTTACTGCTGAATGAAAAAAAAGTGTGGGGGGAGTAAAACAAAAACTATTCAGGAAACACAGATACAAAATTATATTTATAAATACATATGGAAGTAATGAAATAAGAAAAAAACAAACCACCGAATTATAACATTGCTGGCCTGTGTGAGGAGCCGGGGTTGGAAATGGCAGTCAGGAAGAATCTGATGTTTACATAAAATAGATCAATGTTTAAAAGAAATTACATCTTAGTATTGTAGAATAGTTTGGTTTTACAAAATAAAGAAACCAGCTACTTCCGTATCAAATGTATTTCCTAATTTTTTTCTTAAGGCAAAAAAAAAAAAAAATTGGGTGAATCTCCTCCAGGGTGACTTAAAGTCACCCTGGAGGAGATTCATCCAATAGGGGCAAGAAAATCTCCAGAAACTCCACAATAAATTCATCCTAATTTCTCTGTACACCTTCATCCTATTCTCTTCCCCAGTGCCAGAGAAGACATTTCTTACTTTTACTCCAGTGTAATTGTAATTCCTTACAATTTTTATCTATTTTTCTAACTCCCAGTTCTTTACTGACACAAGGGAACTTTTTAACTTCTCTTCTGAAAACCTTGAATCATGTGAAATGATGCTTTGTCCTCTGGCCTGCTGTGGTAGAAATAGTGGTGATGATGAGAACAGATCATGGTAACAATGGTTAACGTGATTTGTGGTAGTTGTGGTGGTTGAAATGGCAATGATGGAGGCTTGTGGTGGAGGTGATAGTGATAGACGTGTTGGTGGCATTTGAGGTGCTAGTGGGTAAGTTGCACAATAGTGATGGTGACACTGGTCATGGAGATAACGATGGAGAAGATAACGATGGAACAAGTACTGTAACTAAGGCGGGTGTTGCAGTGGTGGCAGTGGAGGAGGTGGTGATGATGATGGGAATGAGTGGAGGCAGCACTGATGTCCCTCGTGATCACAGTAGTAACGACGAGTGGTGGAAATGGTATTGACAGTGACAATGAGCAGAGGTAGTAGCAGGAACAGGGTAATAATGATAACGATAGAGCAAGCAGATGGTAACCACTCAGTACTTGACATTTAGCATAGAACTGGAAGAAATGGCAGTGTAGACACAGTGCTGATGATAATGAAAATGAAGGCATTGAATTCAAATTGTGTACAAAGCAAAAAATGGTGATACCCAGAACTAACAGAGTATATAGACTGTAGATGAGAATGACGACTCCAGACTTAACGGCTTCCAGGTTAGGTGGACTCCTTTCCTTGCTCCTTTCCAGTCACAGAAGTATGCTCTTAATCTGGCTTCTCTGTCCACTCCATTTGGGTTTATCCAGGAGGTTAAATTTTTATTATTGTAATTTATTACAATTTATTCAATTCGTATTCCGGCAATAGGCCCCGTCCCCATCTCCTCCCACTCCCACCCTCCCTCCCTCTTCTCCCTCTATGCTCCTCCCCTAGTCCACGGATAGGGGAGGTCCTCCTCCCCTTCTATCTGACCCTAGCTTATCAGGTCTCATCAGGACTGGTTGCATTGTCTTCCTCTGTGGCCTGGTAAGGCTGCACCCCCAGGAAGAGATGATCAGAGAGCCTGCCACTGAGTTCATGCTAGAGATAGAAAGCCATGGAGGGGACAGGAGCTCCAAAAGGATGTTAATTTTACATGTGTACTTGAAAGAAAAATTGAAGAGAGTAAGAAGGCCTTACCAATATATTGTAACAATAATGATGATAATGATAGTGATGGTGGTTTGTTTAGCTTACCTGGGTAAGCTATGGCCATACCTGCTGGAGCCTCACCACATTAATTGCCACTTCGTACATGAGAAGGTCACCAAGTAGGAGGTGAAGCTACATTCCAAGAGTGGCAGCAATGCTCTGCTGGCCACACCTGTCCCAACATTCCCACAGACACTGAGTCCTGCTAAGGACAGTTGTCCTGTTCTATAACAAACCTCAAAGTAGGTAGTTAACCTCAAGAATCAGAAAGCAAGTTATTGAAAGGAAAGAAAAGGGAGAAGGGGAAAGAAAGAGAGGGAACAGAAGGAAGGAAGAAGGGTGAACGGCAGATCCCCATGCCTTCAACAGCCCGTCCAGTCATGGAGGATTCACACCAGCTATGTCATCTCTAGAACTTAGAAGAATTTCTGAAACTCATTCTAGCAAAGGCAAGAAGTAATTTGGACTCAAACCAGGGTAATTCCAACTCTGCCATCCAAAGGCTCAGTCGAATCACATCCATTGTCTTGCATTTGAATCACTGGGATTAGGGAGAGCAGGCTCAGCAGTTCTCACACACCCTTGCTTCCTTCCTCTGGATTTAATTGAGCTTCTAGATCTACCATTATGCTGAGCAGGATGTGAATTAAGAGTGACACAGATATGGCCTGTCCATACCCAACTTGCAATGGCAATGATGATGACAGTGATGGTGGTGGTAATGTCACCGCATGCCGGATCTCAAGTAGAACTGGGTGACCTGGTCACCAGCACAAGCTCACCCTCCAATCAAATCACACCTTTGTAGGGCAGCGCAGGTTCACCCTCCAATCAAATCACACCTTTGTAGGGCCGCAAACGCAAAGCTCCTCCTAAAGTCATCACTCATTCCCAATGTCTTCCTTTTTTCAAAAATCTGGTTAGCAAGCTCCCCTGAGGTCTTTGTAGTCCGCATGCAGGAGACAACACCGTATGACCCACAATTGTCTCTTTCCTTTTAACAGGTCAACTAGAATTCTGGCTTCTAAGTGTCCTCAGTTTTCTGGATTCCTCAGAGAATTCAGCCTGGAATGGTCCTGACACCAAAGGACTGGTAAAATGACCTTCTAACTCAGACCCTTTGGGGTTTAACCTCTAGACACACTCTCCACATACTCTTGAGTTTCTTCAACCCACTGTGATTATTCATCCAACAAGAAGTAAGACAGGCTGCCAGCAACTTTGTTAGGAATTTTAAGACTAGAAATATCTAGACTTTCTGACATGAAATTTACAGTCAAAGCTAGAGGAAACTTTAGATCAACTACCTTGGTTCACTCATTGGTTCAAATGAGAAAAGCAAGACAGCACAGCACATTGTAACACTCAGTGTTTTTACCATTGACCTAGAATGTATACTCCTGAGTCAAAAGCAAAGATTTGTTGTGTCTACCTAAAATAATACATAGCAACTACATAGTTCTCAGAAACTATCTACTGACACGGATGTTGATAAGAATTCATCATGAAAGACATGCAAGTTGCTTTCAAAAAACTTTGAGAGCCCTAAAGCCAGGAAAATCTGGCTACCAAGGGTACTACACAAGGCTCAGCTACTTTTAGATGTGTAATCTTAACAAACTTTTTACACTCCCCACTCTTCACTCCTATCCAAAACCTGTGAACAGCAGCGCCATGGAGTGTGGTGAAGGTCGAATGAAGCATGGAGACACATGGAGAGCACTGTATATATAGGGCATGGAACATGGTTTAAACTGAGTGAGTGGCCATTGTTACTGTTTACTGAATGACTTAAAGAAAATAGGAGCTAACGACAAGCATGGCAATATTAACCAGAACGGTGATCCACACAAACCCCAGAGAACACTAACCCACCAGAGACAAGGCCCTGACCACGGTACACACCCCCTGATTGACACTTGACATACATTTTTTGCCCCATTCTTTTGCTCTTTTTTTTTTTTTTTACCTTAGACTCTCCATAATGCAGAGATAATTTTCAGGAATGAGAATGGAAGCAGAATGGAAGAGTCTGGGGCACTCCAGGCTATATTAGAAGCTCCCAGGACACACTGCCTATGAATGCCTCTGGCCTTGTCCAAGGAGGATGCCAGAGTCAGCTTCTGAGGCTTGAGCTGCCCTGGGTCCACCGCTCCATCCCCGATGGAGAGGTGGGTCAGTGTGCACCAGGAGATGGAAGCTTGCTCTGCAACCTTGGTTGAACATGGCAGGACCGCTGCACGACATTACACTTCCCAGGAGGCCTTTGAGCCCTCTATAGAAAGCAGTACATGAAAGCACGGAAGCATGTAATTGCCTCCACCATGGTTGCTTCAAGATCTAAGCACCACCACAGTTGCTATATATTTAATATGCTTCTCCAGGTCAACTCGCTATTTTCACTTGCTGAGATTATTTTAAAAGACATTTGCCTGAAGTGTTATTAATTTCCTTCACCTTACTGCTAAGCATATAAAATCATATATCTGGAATACTTGTCCTAACGTACGTGAAAAAAAGAAATGCAACTATTAGAATAGGGAGGGTTCGTGATTCACCAGCAGCAAGCATAGTCCAATACATGCAACTCCTCAGCAATCCACAAAAAGAAAAAAAAATGTGCTAATTAGTGTGAGGTGTAATCAAGTGCCAAGAATAATTTAATTCAGATACTGACATCACATTTGTGTTGAAAATGAAAGAACAATAACTCAGAAACCAGTGATGATAAATACTTGAAAGCTTGTAAAATGATATAATCTCCCTTTACCTCTTAGGGAGGCAGCTAGTCTTAGGGCAGTTGCTGGAATGAAACCAGAAAAGCCTGAGCTGCCTAAGGAGAGGTGGTTATTAATTTCTCTAGACTAAATCCTGTTTTGTCACAAATCTGAGTAAGATTCTTCTGTCATTTCTACCTTCCTTTCCTCTCTCCATCCCTCTACTTCCTTCTTTATTTCTTTCTTATTTTTTATATAATGACTATCTGTTCACAGACTCTGGATGTATTAAGAGCTGCAATTCCATCCCTGCTTTCCAGAAGCAGTCTTGTTGGGAAGATCAAAAATAAGAAGTAAACTTAATATTGCCTCATCAAACCCAAACACCTGCCATCTGGACCAAGATGCTAACAAGTAGGCAGTAACCCATTTTTTTTCCTACTAAGATTCATTATGGCCATATCAGGCATTGTGTTAGACACAACGTAAGACAGTGAACAAGTCCTAGCTCAGCTTCCTAGGGGACCTCAGTCTAATAGGAAACAGGGTTACTGGGCTGCAAGAAGAGGCACTGTCTCAGTCATACCGTGATGCCATGTGGTGGGAGCCTTCATGGAGGGAGTGCCTGATGAGATTATTGAGAGGTAAATATAAATTGCACAAATTAAAGGAGGGAGGCTGTTCTGTAGCTAGACCTAGTCCCTGAACACATATGTAACAGTGTACAGCTCGTTCTTCATGTGGGACTCCTAACAGTAGGAGTAGAACCTGTATGTAACTATGTTATCTGCTTTTGGATCCCTTTTTCCTAACTGGGCTGCCTTGCCTAGCCACAGTAGCAGAAGATGCGCTTAGTCCTACTACAACTTGTTATGTCAAGACGGATTGATATCCATGCGAAGCCTCCCTTTTTCTGAGCCTCCTCCGAGGAGAAAGGGAGGATGGCAGGAGGTGAGATGAGAGGAAGGGACCTGGAGAAGAGGAGGGAGGGGAAGCTGTGATCAGGATGTAAAATAAATTCATTAATTAAAAAAGTAAAATTAAAATAACCTGACTCAGCAGGAGGGGTGGAGTTGTGTTTGGACAGTGAATGTTAGGCATAAATTTGGTCTTGATTGTGAAACAAGGACGCTGGAGAATTTTAGTAGAAGAATGGTCATAATTCAGGCAAATCCACAGCTTTGCTAGAGGCAGAGATCAGGAAGAACAATGTGGGTCATTTTTACAACTGCTAGCAGTAACAGTGCACTTACTAGGCACACCAAGAGCTGACAAATGAGAAAGCAGAAGCGTCCAGGCCAGGGAGGAGGCCAGCAGCCTATCTGCCTTCCCAGACAAAGGGAGCTAGTTCTTGAGAAAGGTGGGATGAGAGCAGAAATGCTGACACCGAAGGAGGGCAAGGCTTATGTACATACATCACACATGTATCACACACAGACACATGTATGCCTCTCACACACATAAACATGTCTACGCCTACCTCAAACACAGCCATGTGGAGATGCATAAACACATTTATACTCATCACATAGATAAATACATGCACCCCTGTTTGAACATATACATGTTCATATGTCACTTGTACACACAGACATATGTATACAATTTGTACACAAAAGCAGTGTTAGAGCCAGACTCGAATGTTAAGAAAGAGATCAGTTTTTCATTCTCCAGACTTAACAAAAAATGTCATCTATTCTAGAAAGATCTCGTCCCTCCTCTGCATTCCTCAAACCTCAGCATTTAGCATTCTAACCAGTTTCTTTTCCAAATGTACCTCTAGACTGTCTTCTCTCTCCTGTCCCTCATAGTGTCATGTTGCCTACACATCAAAATAGGTGGCTTCTGACCACATGTTCTCAAGAAAATCCTGGCCCAGGAGCTTGTGAAGAAAAGACGGTATTTAACGAAATAAGATAGAACCAGCATACAGAGAGAAAGAAATCAAGGATTCTGTGAAAGCAAAACTGAGGGTGACGAACTGGGCCACAAGGTTATGTCCAAGGAAATCAGGACACCCAAGAGGAAAAGTTTTGAGAGGAGAGAGGGCACTCTACACACAAATCTTCCTCACTGGCCTTCTAACTATACTGTATATATGAAGAAAGGCATGGTCTCAGCCCACAGTAAAGCAGGGAGACATCCAGGACCCAAAGAAATCCAACAGAATTTCCAAGGCCCAGACACTGCCAGGCAGCTGGAGGTCTAAGTGTTCGGATGTGTAATGAGTAAATGGAGCAATAAAGCTAATAGTTACAGAGACCATTGGGAGTAGCATGGGGATATTTGCTTAACGCTGTCACATGAAAGGTTTGCTCCCAAAGTTGGAGATTATATGAAAATGAAGTGTAACTCAAGAGAGAAATAGAGAATGAAATGAAAATGCCAAAATATTGATGCTGACTGCATTTGGGTACTAGAATTCTAGGTAACTGTTTTGCTTTGCTATGTTTTGAGCTGTTTTGTTGATGAGCTTTTATTTGCTTCCCAACAGTAAGTTACTAATGGCCAAGTTGCCACCAACAGAGGATTCACTCCGCAGAGCTCAGACACGCACAAGTTAATCTTTCCTCTTAGTTCAAAGCAACAGAAGCCAGTTCAGGAAGATGGAAACAATGCAGACTATCTACATGCCTTTTTTAATCCTACACAATTGTACACACCCTTGCTAATAACACTCTTCAGAGGTTATTCATAACACAGGTCACCTTCACTCACCCATCCTTCCTACTATGCCTTCCTAGTTCCCCCACTCTCAATCTGAAGAGTTTTCAAGGAGAAGTTTTACCAAAATTCTCAGAACACCTGATTTGAGCTTAGGGCTGGCTGGCACACAGTAAGGACTGAGGTTCCTATGCTCTGTTCTTAAAAGTTTGTAGTTCTCATCATCACACTTAGCTTCTTCCTTACTTCTGCCTCTCCCCATGCCCCCCTTCTTTCTTTTCAGAGAGGGGTGCTTTAGAAAGAAGAGGCCAAAGGGACTGGGCCAGAAATGAGTTAGATCAACTTTATGGATGACAAAACTGAATCGTGGAGGCTAGTATGCTGCTGAGTTCACAAACACATGGCTGTCTTCTTAGTGATGCCAGGTTTAGGGCACACACACACACACACACACACACACACACACACACGCTCCCAAGATCTCAGCAAAGGACAGAAAATGATGACATCCTTCAGACCAGACCAAAGACTAACAGTGTTCCTGCATGTACCTTAGGCTTGATCCAAAATGTTGACAGTGCAATGACTTTAAGTAGCCAGAATCTGATGCAGGCAATAATCTGAAAAACACAAAACAGAAGGCAAGGAAAAATTAGGTACTCTGAATTGGACAGAAGTTTGTAGATGATAGAAGAAAATTGATTGATGTGGTCAATTTATTTAAGCTGCTTTAATGAAAAATTAAATCAGATTTTATTTCCCAGGGCCATGAAGCTAAATTCTCATCATCTCTTTAGTAGATGAAAAGATGTTTATCAAGTATTTACTCTGAGGTCCAGCTCTGAGTTGGATGAGTCTATGGGGATTTGGGCAATTGAGTCTCACTTGAATAATATGAGCCCAGGAAGGTTCTGACTCCACAGACCAAAGCACTGGGACTTTCTTTACTAGAAGTTCACCAATTACATTGTAATGGTTCTCAGATTTATTTTCTCAGTTGGAAAGTTTGCCCAGAGGTCATCCACCTGAGTTCAACATGTTCAGCTGTTGAAACAAGGACTACAATTTAAAAGAATGCTCAAAAATTAAGATAATCAACAAGGCTAAAGAACAGCACTTATTTATTAAGACAGAGACTGGCTCCACAGTCCAGTTGTGAACTTTTAACAAGCTTGGCAATACAGAAGTGACAAGCAAAGCCCACTGCAGTAACAGGAGCTTCTTAAAAGCAACACATAATCATTCTAGGGGGTGACACAGAAGGAACATGAGTCTGAGACTAGCCTGGGCTATTAGGAGAGTCATTGTCTCAAAGAAAAACAAATCAAGATAAAAAGAGCCCTAACCATGCCCTGCTTTCCAGTGAACTTGAGTGAAGGAGAAGTATGAGGGTTCAGATCACCCCAGACGGCATGAAGCTAAAAAGCATGGGGTAAAGCTTTTACACAAACAGGGTAAAGTCTGTGGGTTTGAAATGCTTCTGTTCTTTCCTTTCTGTCCTATTGATTCTCAGATTCTATCTCATTTTAGCCACAGTTAAAATAACACAGATAAGCCACCCAAGGAAACAAAGGGATGGACTAGTTCAAGATCCAACATTCTTAAGCTCAGCCATCCTGCACCTGAGGAGCCTCCGGCTACATTCCGTATCGCAGAACCAAGCTGGGCTACAATGCTCATGCCACTTACTGCTCCTCCCTTCTTGTAAAGTTTATATATGAGCTCAGTATGTGGGCCCTGCACCCTCAGGCCACAGCAGCTGCATTCTTGGAAAAGCTGGGCCTTGCCATTTTGGTATGGCAACAGGACAGCTAACATGCCCAGGCTAGAAGCTTCCATCAGATTGTCAGAATGAGCTATGAAACTTTTGTTGTCATTTTAACTATATCTTCCCACACCGCCAGCTCCAAAAATAACAGTGTTCAGGGAAAAACAACCAATCAACAACACACACACACACACACACACACACACACACAACCAAAATATTTGTGAACTCAGCAGGATAGTTCAGTTTTGTCCCTAGGCTTCAGTTTGGTGATGCATAGTCAGTCTAACTCAGTTGTGACACAGCCCCTTTGGTCCCTTCTTCCTATAGCACTCTTCTGTGGACAGAAAGAAGGGAGACATGGGAAGGCGCAGAAGGAGTAAAGAGACTAAATGGGATGATGACCATAAGCAGCACCAGTGCAGAAATCAGAGGAATGGACTCAGAGTGCTTGGCCACTAGCACCTTAACTTGTTCAACCATCTCCCCAGACCTGATGCTGTCCTTCACACTTTAAAAACTCTGAGAATCTGAGCAAATCTAGTAGCTTCAGAGATACTTTGTCATCTATAAAAAGAGGATAACATGACTAAGAGCATGGGACTGTTGAGAAAACACAAATCATGCTGTACTTAAAAACACTATTGGAAAAGACTTGGGGAAAGAAGAGCCTGGAATCTGTTTGAGAAGGTTGTGTCTCTGGCAAGGCCCCTGGTTCTTTGAGGCAAGATTGTATCTCTTGATTTTGGGGAGCCTGTTATAAGCTTGCAGTAGCAGCAAGAGACAAGCCTATGAATACATTCACATGAACAGTGTCCAGGCCCAGGTGGGCAGAGTGGCTAGATGCACTGCTCACCCTCTTGCACCCTTAAGCTCTTGGGTACCGTTAAATGATTAAGCATAATCCTCACCCCTGGCAAAACAATGACCCCCACAAATACCCAAAAGAAGGCCAACCTGAGCCCACGTCCTGGTAAAAGACTCAATACACAAGAACCTTAATCTGCAGAGTAAAAGAAATCACTGGAGCTTTCCTCCAGGGCAGATATAACTCAAGAGAGACCAGTCCAAGGGACATGTCTGAGCAGGCTGTGTAACTCAGCAACTGCAACAACCGTAGTACTAATAACTATCTTTTGTGGTACATAGTAACTGTATTTCCTCAAGGCTTCAGTAAGGGAAGGTGATGAGGTGTATGGAATGAATTTAAGGAAGCTTCCTATGCAAATTCTCTTCCTAGAGAGATTCTAGGAATCTCTACCACAGAGTCTAGGAATTCTACCACAGAGATGGTCTCAAAGACATTTCCTCCACTTAACAGCCAGAGGCAACCACCCTTTCACACTACCAACCAAGAAGTCTGAAGAGAGGAAAGAAATGGTAGCCTCAAGAAGGTGCCCAGACTCTGAGACACTTCCTGGGCCAGACTTGAAAACTATTCCCTAACCATGAAAATGCAAAAGCCTGCAATGCTCAGCTCCCAAGCTCCCACTCTGTGTACATTTTATTCTTCAAACCACTTGTTCTGGTTTGAATTTCAGTTAGAGAAACGACCAGAGCTCAGTCATGAGGACACAGGTATGTAACTCTAGGTCGTAAAAGTTGTGATAAGTGAGCTCAGAGTAGGCCAAAGCTCCCCAAAATCAAGAGATGTAATCTTGCCTCAGTCTTGAGCACTAAGAATCAGGGGCCTTGTCAGACATGCAGTCTTCTCTCAAACATATTCCAGGCCCTTCCTTCCCGAGTTCTCTTGCAACAGGACTTGTAAATGCAGCATGATTTTCCATCATTGTGCCCATCCTTGCATTGTCTTTTTCTTCTCCCCTTCTCCTGCTATGAAGACGACTACAGAATTCGGGAGCTCCTGCAGAGACAAGTCAAAGCTGGGAGGAGGGAGTCTTCAGCAATTGTGATCTGTAGTCAGAGGGTGAGATTTCTCCAAAGACTTTAACTGGGATTATAACTGAGACTCATGTCCTCTGAGAGTCTCAAGACACTGACAACAGAAAGTGTTCTTAGGATTGCCTCAACAGTGACACCACTCATCACTCGACATGTGGCTGGTCCTAATTAAGATGTGCTATCAGCATAAAATGCGTGGGTTTCAAAGACTAAATATGAAAAAAATAATGCAAAATATAACAGTAATATTTTATACTTATATGTTATGTTCTTAATATTTGAATATAGTGAAGGAAATAAAGTATATTAAAACTCAAATAAAAGAAATCATTGCAGTGGACTACATACAAAAAGAAAATGTGAAAACAGGTGTCAACTCTTAAGAAGAAATCTGGGCACATGAGTCTTTCCTGAGACCGATACTCCAACCAAGGACCATGCATAGAGATAACCTAGAACCCCTGCTCAGATGTAGCCCATGGCAGTTCAGTGTCCAAGTGGGTTCCACAGTAATGGGAACAGGGACTGTCTCTGACATGAACTGATTGGCCTGCTCTTTGATCACCTCCCCCTGAGGGGATGGAGGGAAGCAGCCTTAACCAGGCCACAGAGGGAGACAATGCAGCCAGTCCTGATGAGACCTAATAGGCTAGGATCAGAAGGAAGGGGAGGAGGACCTCCCCCATCAGTGGACTTGCAGAGGGACATAGGTGTAGAAGGGGGAGGGAGGGTGGAATTGGGAGGGGAGGAGGGAGCTACGGGGGGGGGGGGATACAAAGTGAATAAACTGTAATTAATAAATATTTAAAAAATGAAAAAAAGAAGAGAATCAGTGGAAGAAGGGAAAGGAGAAGGGAATGAGGGTGAGCATGACTAAAATTCATTGTGAAGGGCACACAATAATCCATAAAAATATACCAATCAGGTGTCCATTAAAACTAAACTTAGATCTCCCCTATCAGTGGACTAGGGGAGGGGCATAGGGGGAGAAGAGGGAGGAAGGGTGGGCTTGGGAGGAGACAAGGGAGGGGGACACAGCAGGGATACAAATTGAATAAATTCTAATAAATGAGAATAAAAGATTTTTTAAAAAAAACTAAACTTAGTCTTTAGGCATTTTGAACTGTTGGCTCTCTGGAATTTAATGCGCTTGAGTTTTCCAAGGTCTAGAATCCCACACAGAAATATATAAACATCCTCAAAACCCCTGGGACAATATAAAGGACTGCAGCTGCAGACCTGGTTCTCACCTGCCCCGAGACCAACTGAAAATCAAACCAAACCATGGAACTAAGACCCAAAACTTTGAAACAGCTAAAGGGAAACATTTCAAGATGAAACACAGGCAATAACTTTCTGACGAAGACTCCAATAGCTCAAGTAATTACAGAAAAGAAATTAACAAATGTGATTGCAAGAAATTTAAAAGGTTTTACAGTGCAGAAGAAATAGTGTGACAGCTTGCAGAACGGGGAAAGGAAAGAGGCTTCACCAGCTACTCACCCAATGAGCTAAGACACTGAATATACAAACAATTTTAAGTTCTGAACATCAAAAAGTACAGATAATTTAACATGTACATGGATAAATGAACAAAACAGACACTTTTAAACAATTGGAATTTCAACATTTTAGCCATTGTGGCAAACTAAAGCAACATAGAGATTACATGTCAGTCCAGTCAGAATGATTTTCAACAAGAAGGAAACAAACAAACAAAATGGTAAGGATTTGGAGAGGGTTGAGAACACTAATAACGTTAATGAGAATGTAAATAAGTCCAGTCACTGCAGAAATCCATGTGGAGATTCCTCAGAATATGGAAAATACAATTTGCATATGACTCAAATATACCACTTGTGGGTACACATCCAAAAGGGTTAAGTCAGCTCACTCCAGTGTTGCCAGTACACCTATGTCTATTGCATCACACAGCCACATTATAAAACCAGTACAGATGTTGGTTAAATGAGAAACCATGGCGTATATGCACACTAGAGTTTTACTCCGCCATAAAAGGGAATAAAATATATCAATTGCAGGGAAATGGAAACCAGGGATCATTGAGTTAATCAAAATAAGCTAATCTAACAAAGATAAATATCTATGTCTCTGACACCTGGAATCTATGGAAGTAAAAAAAAAAAAGACGTAAAAGTAAAAGGAGGTTTATTAGGGATTTGGAAGAAGGATGAAAAAAAGGCAAGAAAGGAAGATAGTGGAAACTGATACAATCAAATTATATTATACATATGTATAGAAATATAAAAAACTGTTTGCTTTGTATAAAAATACGTAATTCATTTTTAATCAAAATTAAAACAGTAGTTATGCAACTGTGAAGTTTTCATTCTATCACATAAGAGTATAAAAACACCTTTCAGCTCCAATTATCATCACTTTTTATAAGTAAATAACACTTAAACATACAAAGAAAGAAGAAAGGCTATGATATTTGAACTACAGACTTCTCTTCCTCAAAATGCCTCACTGACCTCATGCTAATTTGGACTTTTCCTGGGACAGGTGCGTACATGGTAATGAGCCAGTGTGGTCCACAGATGAGTACTAAGAGGCACAGTTCAAACTTGTTCTCATGTAGCCTAACTAAACAAAAATGACTCCTTTTTATACCCATGGCAATCACTATCAAAACAAGGTGCTGTTTCCCTCCAAAGCCAGCATGGTGCCTCAGCTTCAAGCTAAGAAACCTGCCCTCTCCAGCAGATCTTGGCTTCTCTCTCCAGTGCATCCCCAAGTACAGGAACACCTAGGATCCTCCTTGGTTTACCTGAGTTCATACTGCCCAAACTGAAACAAGTGCCACAAGTTTCTGAAAGCCGGAGTCTAATCAGGATCATTTAGATCGTTAATGCTTCCCCATAATTAAGTCAATTTCTGATTAGAATTGTTATTTCAACACAGCTGGGTGGAACAAGGTTCAACTGTGGTATTTTAATAACACTGAGTTCCAATGATGAAAGAAGGGGAAAACACTATGTTCTTCACACAAAGAGGGGCTGCTCTTGGCTCCAGGACTATGAGGCAATTTTTGAATTAATTTTATAGGAGAACAGTGGAGCTGGCTTCACACTCCTTCTCGCCAATAATGTCCGAGGGAAGGCATGATTGTGAGTAAGAGTGTTCTGTCATGTGAGAAAACAGCAAAAATGTCAGCATCACATAATATATAACAGACTCAAACTTCATAGCGATTCCATCTTCACGTTCCTATGAGTAAACATTAGGATCCCTGTTTGGAAGATAAGGTACAAGAGGGTCAGAAAGCTGGGCCCCTCCACAATCGATAAGTATTAACTAACTCCTCTGCAGTGTAACTGCATGAACCACTGTGTCTTTGTTTATGGTGACATAACCGACAAACAGCTAAGGAAAGACCTAAGCCCAACCACCAGCCTCAAGTCCATTTCATTCTATGGCTGTCCCCTCAGAGGTCAAAGTCACCATGTATCACCACAGGACATCAGAGCCAAAGGGTCATGGTGGAAAGGACTCCAAGGTCCATCTTGTTAGTTTTCACCTCTGCAAGTAAAATCAGTGTCAGTGCTGATGATCAAAACACCTGCTATCACCAGAAAGCACTCATAAAAGTAACTCAGCCATAGTAGTTACAGTGCTGTCTCTGGTGAACCATCCAGGCTTGGGGGACTCCCGAACTCTCACAACCAATAAACACTACAGAAACACCCCAACCAAGCACTCATGAAACCAAAGTATAGAAATAGTGACAAATGACAGATAAACTCTAAAGTTTTGACGCTTTCCAACATAATTAGATCAGAATCAAACAGCAAAATTTAAAAGTACAGTTCCATGGACTCAGGTGTCTTAGACAATGTCTTAGCTCTCCATGCCTGACTCCCTTAGGCTGCTTCATAAGACTGGAACCTATCCCTCAAGTGTAGTCCTCTGGCTATGGCATGCAGCCCACATCAGAAGTTTTGAAAACAATCTCTGCCATCCACTCTGCCGGCCATCTCTAATGACCAACCTGCTCACAGTTACATCAGAGAATTGACCAGTCATACAGCAAGCTGCCTATCCCTATCCCAAGAATTTGAAATCTCCATGAATGGGTCAATCCTTTGCCTGCAATCACAGGGAGGTGGGGCCAAGAGTTACTAGTCACGTAACTGAGGCCAGACCAGGAGGTACCTGATCAATAGATGAGTCAGAGCAGGCAAAGAGTATAAAACGCCAGGAGCTCCACGGTGCCTCACATCGCCATCATCTCCTTCCCTCACTCACCTCCCCTGGTGCTTCGGGTAAGTGTGGGCTCTCCTGGCTCTCTGGTCTCTCCAGCTGGCCTTCCTCGGCTTGCAGAGCAGTTAAGGGACAGGGCCCATCTCCCATTTGGAAGCTACTACATTCAGGTGAGAAGAGATTTAGGAAGGCCCTGGGAGAATGGTAAGCTGCTGCTGGGCAGATGATGTTTCTGGCTCCTGAACAGAATGCTAAACTCCATTAAGACAGGACTATCTGTTACTTCTCTGGCACCCCAGAGGCTGAGGGCTAGAACACAGGATTCTGCAGTGGCTGCTCAAGTCAGCTTGCTATGGACTGGATGAACCTTGTAAAACCTGTTATGAGAGGCTGAACCCACTATGAGAGAGACAGACACAGAGACAGAGACAGACAGAGAGACAGAGTGACAGACACAGAGAGAGAAGGGAGGATGGATAAGTCACAGAATGGTGCTGATGGGAGATATCTGAAGAGCCACAAAACCCCAAGCCCTGCTTTATGGGGGCAGATAATCAGAGATAAATGACTTGTGAGATGCTGAGCTGCAATTTCCTACCAGCTGCAATTTCTACCAAACTTTGACTCCTGCATAACCTCAAAAGGATGCCTGCTGTCTTGTAGTTAGATGTGCTGGTCCTTCCCTGTTTGCTCACAGTGCCACAGGAGAGCCGCCTCATCTAATAACTGGCCCTTGGAGCATGTCCTCACCGAAGAGGACAGATCAAGAGTTTAAACTAAGGATTTTTTTTGCAGAAAATGAGTCCTACAGTCTGCTAATGTCCAAACAAATCTTTCCTTGTTGTGCTGGGAATGGGTAAAACCCAGGTGGAAATGTATTGCAATTTTCTACTGAACTTAAAGAATCAGGATTGGCATTTGGGAGCACCCTGAGAGATGGGCTGTTCCTTAACGGAACATAAGAAGCAGGTGGGAATGTAGGGTCCTCTGCCCTCCAAATCACACAGCAGAAGTCAGGTAAAGCTGAGCAAGAAGGAAGGTACCACTAACGGGGCTTTTAAAGAGTGATCCAGCCCCTGAACAGAGTTCAGACACCTGGTCCCTGGTTGGCAAGATGCTGGGAGTCAGAAGGATGTTGCCATGGATGCAGCTGCCTCCCTCACAGTGTCCCCTTGCTGCTGGTCCAATGGTGCTCTTCTGCTCTTCTTCCAGGGTTCCCCTTCTCCTTAAACAAGATGTCTCACCAGAAAAAGCAGCCCACTCCCTGTCCTCCCGTGAGTTGTGGAAAGGCTTCTGGTGGAGGAGGCGGCGGCGGAGGCGGCGGCGGCGGCGGCGGCGGCTGTGGCTACTATATCGGTGGTGGTAGCTGCGGAGGTGGCTCCTCTGGAGGCGGCTCCAGCTGCGGAGGCGGCGGCTCCTCTGGAGGCGGCTCCAGCTGCGGCGGCGGGGGTGGAGGCTCCGGAGGGGGCATCAAGTACTCTGGCGGCGGCGGAGGCTCCAGCTGCGGCGGCGGCTATTCCGGGGGCGGCGGCGGCTCCAGCTGCGGCGGCGGCGGCTACTCCGGGGGCGGCGGCGGCTCCAGCTG
>NW_026587382.1:3186521-3194405 GCF_907164565.1 Psammomys obesus | reverse complement strand
TCCTGCGCCCCTCAGCAGAGCTTCGGGGGAGGGTCTTCCGGCGGAGGTGGTAGCTGCGGCGGCGGCTCCTCAGGCGGCGGCGGCGGCGGCTGCGGCGGAGGCTACTCCGGCGGCGGCGGCTGCGGCGGAGGCTACTCCGGCGGCGGCGGTGGCTGCGGCGGCGGCGGCGGCGGCTGCGGAGGCGGCTCCTCCGGAGGCGGCGGTGGCTCCAGCTGCGGAGGCGGGTCCGGGGGTGGCTCCTCCGGGGGCGGCTCCGGAGGTGGCAAGGGGGTCCCTATCTGCCACCAGACGCAGCAAAAGCAGGCTCCTAGCTGGCCATGCAAGTAAGGCCCTCCGGTCGCCACGGAGACCGAGGAGCTGGGGGTGTTCTCCGTGGGCGCCTGTGGGCTTAACTTTCTCATGAGATTGCCCGAGGTTTCGAAACCCTTCACCACACCCGCCCCCTAGAAGAAGCCATCCAGTCGCTCGAGCTGCATCATCTTCTGCAGTTTTTTCGTCTTGGTTTCTGAATGACTACCTCCCAATTCCAGTACCTCCTCAATAAATTTGCAATTCATGAGAATCTCTGAGTCTCCAGTAGTCTTTGTAGCTTGTGAATTTACTCCATTCTGTTCTTGCTCCTTTCATCCCATCATTCGTCCACACTTAAATTCATTCAACAAGTACTCTACGTAAAGGTTTGGGGCGGGGCCGGTACATAGTGGAACGGCTGACAGCGAAGACCAAGGAGGTGCACAGTCTGGTTGGTGGCTTAAAATCCCAAGACTGTCCCCTAAACACAAAGAAAACACCTCACTGGACATCCTCCACATCCCTGAAGTGGGGCAGTCGCCAGCAGTGGGTGGGAAGTCTGCAGGCAATTTGTAGCAGTGCAGGGCTTACTCTGCAAGTTCTGGAAGCAGGGTGGCCGTAACACTAGCGTGCCAATAAGGAGTACAGAAGAAAAAAAAAAAAAAAAAAGGCAACAACTACTTTGAAATTCCTTTTCCACCACCCCTTTAGCTCTTCTGCCCCTTCCCAATCCTTTTTGCTAAAGAGATCCCTTTTCTCGTGTTTAAGCTAACTACCAGAGGTCCAAGGCCATTTAGCCGTTCTGACCGGAGAAGGACATGCATCTCCGAACAAGAAGACCCTCTCCCATGTAATCTTCCTGCTCACTGTAACCTTCCCCTTCTTTTCCTTCTCCGTTAGTCCTTATTCATGACCCATGAGAGAGCCTTAAGGCAATAGAGAGAGAGAGACCCTCTATGTCTTCTCAAGATTGCCAGTCGTTAAATAAACCCGATTCCCTCCTACCAATGCCGCGCTCTTGAATACTGACACTGAAGCAGGGGTATTCTGGCTTTGTTACTCTGTTAGCAAAATATTACATCAGATACTCAAGAACCTCTGCAGTGTTAGCACTCTGCTGCAGAGGGACAGAAGGCAGCCCTGTTGAAGGATTGAAGAGTAGCTTTCGTCAAACTTGAGAAGGCATATCATAAATGTGTGGGCTTCTCCATCACAGAGGTCACGAGAAACATCGGGAACCTCCTGATTAGCAAGCAAAAAGATAGGGTTGCTCCATAAGGGATGCGGATGCGTGAGCAAACTACCAAGCAGTCAGTCGAGATGTATATAGACCATCCCCTGGCCAGATCCTGTTCTGGTCAGATGTTAACAACTTTAGGCAAATATGAACTTACTGCTTTACTCAACTTAGTTGTGCAACATTAAAAAGCCACTGCTCCTTTCCTATATTTAGTTAATATTAGAAATAAAGACTTCACCTGACTCTTCCACATAAAGTTATGATTTGCACCAGAGACATAAAGAGCAAACCATGTCACTAAGGAGCGACTTCAGTGACATGGCAGTCCAACCAGTATAATTTTATTAATTAAATGTATTCTTTAACATGGTTATAGTACATTCTGATTACTCACGCCCTATCCTTTTCTATCTCTCTCCCAACCCCTATCAATCCTCACCCTCTCCACAAACCCCTTTCCCACATTCTTGTCATTTGTTTGCCTGTTTTGTAGCCCACTGAGTTATGAGCATCTGTACGAGCATGGTGTGTGAAGTGTCCATTGTGTTCTGATGGGATTCCCCAGTGGGTACACAACTGAAGCTAGTGACTCCCCCTCACAGAACCTACCACGAGAGACAATACTTCAACAGGGCGTGGTGGGGCTCCATGAGGCACCCCTCCATCCATGGCTGACTGTTAACAGAACCAGTCTTGTGCAGGGTTGGTACAGGCTCTCATATTCTTTGCACCCTCTCTTCTAAAACCTTACTTGAAGCGTGGAGGAATATTTTCCTTAGGACTGAGTGTTCAGTTACTGAAATAGCTAAAAGAGCTAATGGCAAAACGAAGTTGTGTGTGTGTGTGTGTGTGTGTGTGTCTGTGTGTGTCTGTGTGTGTGTCTGTGTGTGTGTGCCTGTGCACGCACAGGAGCAGTTTATTGGAAGCTACAGGGGAGTGAGGGGGGAGAAAGAGAAGCAAGAAGTATGCACAAAGAAAAGAGAAGAGGAGGAAGGACATAGACAGAGGGAAGAGGGAAAGGAGAGAGGAGAGGAAAAAGAAAGGGCCAGAGGAATCAAAATGTCTGGATTACATAGTGAAGGACCTCTGGGGGAGGGAAAGCGCCTCCCCCGAGCTGGGGGATTCAGGGTAGGGGGCAGGGTGTGCCAGCATGCCTTGCATGTAGAGACCAAGGGACGTCTGAAGCCAAACACTCAGGAATCATTTATTTTCAGCATGTTGAGCAGCCATGGATTTCTACATTTACTACTGTTCTGTGTAAAGAAAGGCTTCTTTGATTATGTTTCAGAGTAGCATTTGTCTGAGTACAAACACAGATGTTTAGAGGGAAGTTTAATGCTACATCAACTTAGCACAGAAATGGTAATAGGATTTCCCCTACGGCAATGAGTGGTTCTCAGCCTTACTGGGTCAAATGACCGTTTCACAGAGGCCACCAAGACTATTGGAAAACAGATATTTACATTACAATTCATAACAGTAGCAAAATTTCAGCTTTTAAATAGTAACAAAATTAATTTTTTGGTTGGGATCACCACGATATGAGAAACTATATTAAAGGATCACAACACTGGAAAGCTTAAGAACCACTGTGAGAGGGACTATGACTTCCCAGTCTACCAGGTTTATAGTACCAGGAATGAATTTCCTCCTGTGGCTCAGGCTTCCAATCCAGAGAGCAGCTAGTTGCCCCATACCAATTGTGCTTCTTTTATATGAGTGACACATCTTGTATTGCTGATTAATGTTGTAATTTGAGGGATTCGCCGAGTAATACCATTGATACTTTCTCTCCCCTCGAAGCCTGCCTTGCACCTACCTCCCAGCACCGTGAAAGATAGTCAGCGGAGAGAAAAATTCCAGCTCTTTGATTTCATCATATCTTACAACTAAGGTAGGGTGTATCCTCACCAATGAGGTCTTGCTTATAATATATTTATAAATATAGCTATTTATAAATGTATTATGAATTAAAATATATTTTTAAATAGGTTGTATTGGTTTGGGGGATTCTGAGGCTTCCCTAACCAACAACTCGTAAGAGACTGTTTTCTACAGGGTCCTGGTAATTCTGCCTGGTACCCACTGACTAGAGAAACATCAGCACCAACCATGCAGATTCTCTTTCTTAAATCATTTATTTTAATTCTGCAACCTGTTTTATTTTTTAATTAATTTTTTATTTTTATATTAGTTACAGCTTATTCACATTGTATCTCAGCTGTAGCCCCCTCCCTCATTTCCTCCCAATCCCATCCTCCCTCCCTCATCTCCTCCCATGCCCCTCTCCAAGTCAACTGATAGGGGAGGTCCTCCTCCCCTTCCATCTGACCCTAGCTTATCAGGTCTCATCAGGACTGGCTGCACTGTCTCCCTCTGTGGCCTGGCAAGGATGCTCCCTCCTCAGGGGGGTGGGTGATCAAAGAGCCAGCCACTGAGTTCATGTCAGAGACAGTCCCAGTTCCCCTTACTAGGGAAACCCACTTGGAGACTAATCTGCCATGGGCTACATCTGAGCAGGGGATCTAGGTTATATCCATGAATGGTCCTTGGTTGGAGTATCGATCTCAGAAAAGACCCCTGTGCCCAGATATTTTGGTTCTGTAATTCTCCTTGTGGAGCTTCTATCCTCTCTAGGTCTTACTATCTCCCCATTCTTTCATATGATTCCCTGCACTCTTACCAAAGTTTGGTTATGAGTCTCAGTATCTGCTTTGATACACTGCTGGGTAGAGTCTTTCAAAGGCCCTCTGTGATAGACTCCTGTCCTGTTCCCTGTTTTCTCCCTCTTCCAATGTCCATCCCATTTGCCTTTCTGAATGAGGATTGATAATCTGACCATTGATAATCCTCTTTCTCCCTTAGCTTCCTTAGGTGTACAGATTTTAGTATGGTTATCCTATATTATATGTCTAGCATCCACTTAAAAGTGAGTATATACTGTGAGTGTCTTTCTGCTTCTGGGATACCTCACTCAGGATTATCTTTTCTAGATTCCACCATTTGCCTTCAAATTTCATGATTTCCTTGTTTTTAATTGCTGAGTAGTATTCCATTGTCTAAATGAACCACAATTTCTGTATCCATTTCTCCATTGAGGAACATCTGGGTTGTTTCCAGGTTCTGGCTATTACAAATAAAGCTGCTACTAACATGGTTGAACAAGTGTCCTTGTGTACTTGAGCTTCTTTTGGATATATGCCTAGGAGAGGAGTGGTATAGCTGGAACTTGAGGAAACACTATTCCTAATTGTCTAAGAAAGCACTAAACTGATTTCCAAAATGGTTGTACAAGTTTATATTCCCACCCAGCAATGGAGGAGGGCTCCCCTTTCTCCACATCCTCTCCAGCATGAATCATCCATCGAGTTTTTCTTAGCCATTCTGATGGGTGTGAGGTGAAATCTCAGGGTTGTTTTTATTTGCATTTCCTGAATGACTGACTAAAGACTTTGAGCATTTCTTTAAGTGTTTCTCTACTATTCGATATTCCTGTTAATAATTCTCTGTTTATTTCTGGACCCCATTTTTTTTCTTTTTTTTTTATTAATTACACTTTATTCATTTTGTATCACCCCAGAAGCCCCGCGCTCCTCCCCTCCCTATCCCACCCTCCCTCCCTTTTCTGCATGCATGCCACTCTCCAAGTCCACTGATAGGGGAGGTTCTCCTCTCCTTTCTGAACTTAGTCTATCAGTTCTCATCAAAAGTGGCTTCATTGTCCTCCTCTGTGGCCTGGTAAGGCTGCTCCCCACTCAGGGGGAAGTGATCAACAAGCAGGCCAATCAGATTATGTCATAAGCAGTCCCTCTTCCCATTACTATGGAACCCACTTGGACACTGAACTGCCATGGGCTACATCTGTGCAGGGGTTCCAGGTCATCTCCACGAATAGTCCTTGGTTGGAGTATGATTTTCTGGGAAATTCCGTGTGTTCAAATTATCTTGTTCTGTTGCTCTCCTTGTGGAGTTCCCGTCCCCTCCAGCTCTTACTATTTCCCACTTCTTACATAAAATTCCATTCACCTGCCCATCAGTTGGCCATCAGGCTCAGCATCTGCTTTGACAGTCTATACTGCAGAAGCTTTCAGAGGCCCTCTGTGGCAGGTTTCAAGGTTGTTTCCTGTTTTCTTCTGGCTTTCAGAGGCCCTCTGTAGCAGGTTCCGAGGTTGTTTCCTATTTTCTTTTTCTTCTGACGTCCATCCTCTTTGCCTTTCAGGATAGGGATTGAACATTTTACTTAGGGTCCTCTCTTTTGCTTAGTTTGTTTAGATGTACAGATTTTAGTGAGTTTATTCTATGTTGTATGTTTATATGAGTGAGTATATACCATGCGTGTCTTTTTGCTTCTGGGACAACTCACTCAGGATGATCCTTTCCAGATCCCACCATTTACCTGCAAATTTCATGATTTCCTTATTTTTCATTGCTGAGTAAAACTCCATTGTGTAGATGTACCACAATTTCTGCATCTATTATTCAGTTGAGGGGCATCTGGGTTGTTTCCAGCTTCTGGCTATTACAAATAAAGCTGCTACAAACATGGTTGAGCAAATGTCCTTTTTGTGTACTTGAGCCTCTTTTGGATATATGCCTAGGAGCGGTATGACTGGGTCTTGAGGAAGCGCTATTCCTAGTTGTCTGAGAAAGCGCCAGATTGATTTCCAGAGTGGTTGTACCAGTTTACATTCCCACCAGCAGTGGAGGAGGGTTCCCCTTTCTCCACAACCTCTCCAGCATGTATTGTCCCTTGAGTTTTTCATCTTGGCCATTCTGATGGGTGTAGGGGAAATCTCAGGGTTGTTTTGATTTGCATTTCCCTAATGGCTAATGAGGTTGAGCATTTCTTTAAGTGCTTCTCTGCCATTTGATATTCCTCTACAGAGAATTCTCTCTTTAGCTCTGTTCCCCATTTTTTAAGTGGATTACTTGGTTTGCTGCTTTTCAGCTTCTTTAGTTCTTTATATATATTGGATATGAGTCCTCTGTCAGATAAAGGTTGGTGATGATTTTGTCCCAATCTGTAGGCAGTCACTTTGTTTTGATGATGGTGTCCTTTGCTTTACAGAAGCTTTTCAATTTCATGAGGTCCCATTTATTGATTGTGGCTCTTAGAGCCTGTGCTGTTGGTGTTCTGTTCAGGAAGTTTTCTCCTGTACCAATGAGTTCTAGGGTACTCCCCACTTTTTTTTCTAGCCGATTTAATGTGTCTGGTTTTATGTTGAGGTCTTTGATCCAATTGGACTTCAGTTTTGTGCAGGGTGATAAGTATGGATCTATTTTCATTTTTCTACATGTAGAAATCCAGTTGGACCAGCACCATTTGTTGAAGATGCTATCTTTTTTCCATTGTATGGTTTTGGCATCTTTGTCAAAAATCAGGTGTCCATAAGTGTGTGGGTTTATTTCTGGGTCTTCTGTTCGGTTCCATTGATCCACCATTCTGTTTCTATGCCAGTACCATGCAGTTTTTATAACTGTTGCTCTATAGTACAGCTTGAGATCAGGGATGGAGATACCTCCAGAAGATCTTTTATCAGTAGAGGATTGTTTTAGCAATTCTCGGTTTCTTGTTATTCCATACGAAGTTGAGAATTTTTCTTTCCAGGTCTGTAAAGAATTGTGTTGGCAATTTGATGGGAATTGCATTAAATCTGTAGATTGCTTTTGGTAAGATGGCCATTTTTACTATGTTAATCCTGCCAAGCCATGAGCATGGGAGATCTTTCCATCTCCTCATATCTTCCTCTAATTCTTTCTTCAGAGACTTGAAATTTTTTTCATACAAGTCTTTGACTTGCTTGGTTAGGGTTACACCAAGGCACTTTATGTCATTTGTGGCTATTGTGAATGGTGTTGTTTCCCTAATTTCTTTCTCAGCCCTTTTGTCTTTTGTATACAGGAGTGCTACTGATTTTTTTGAGTTAACTTTGTATCCGGCCACTTTGCTGAAGGTGTTTATCAGCTGTAGGAGTTCCCTGGTAGAGTTTTTGGGGTCACTCATATATACTATCATATCATCTGCAAATAGTGATAATTTGACTTCTTCCTTTCCCATCTGTATCCCCTTGATCTCCTTCAACTGTCTTGTTGCTCTAGCAAGGACTTCCAGCACTATGTTGAAGAGATATGGAGAGAGTGGGCAGCCTTGTCTTGTCCCTGATTTCAGTGGGATTGCTTTAAGTTTCTCTCCATTCAGTTTGATGTTGGCTATAGGCTTGCTGTATATCGCCTTTACTATGTTTAGATATGTGCCTTGTATCCCTGATCTCTCCAGTACTTTAAACATGAATGGATGTTGGATTTTGTCAAATGCTTTTTCAGCATCTAGGGAGATTATCATGTGGTTTTTT
>NW_026587382.1:3155098-3186511 GCF_907164565.1 Psammomys obesus | reverse complement strand
ACTATGTTAATCCTGCCAAGCCATGAGCATGGGAGATCTTTCCATCTTCTCATATCTTCCTCTAATTCTTTCTTCAGAGACTTGAAATTTTTTTCATACAAGTCTTTGACTTGCTTGGTTAGGGTTACACCAAGGTACTTTATGTCATTTGTGGCTATTGTGAATGGTGTTGTTTCCCTAATTTCTTTCTCAGCCCTTTGGTCTTTTGTATACAGGAGTGCTACTGATTTTTTTGAGTTAATTTTGTATCCGGCCCCTTTGCTGAAGGTGTTTATCAGCTGTAGGAGTTCCCTGGTAGAGTTTTTGGGGTCACTCATGTATACTATCATATCATCTGCAAATAGTGATAATTTGACTTCTTCCTTTCCCATCTGTATCCCCTTGATCTCCTTCAACTGTCTTATTGCTCTAGCAAGGCAACAGAATCTTAAAGTAGTTTAATCTGCATCTCCCTGATAGCCAAGGATACTAAATGACTTCAAAATGTTCACTCGTCATTTGCATTTCTTATTTTAAGAACTCTCTGTTCAGCTGTATGGTCCATTTTTACACTGTATTGTTTTCTTCATATTAAGTTTTGGGACCAATTAAAAATGACGATGATGCACACAACAGATCTTATATAAAAGAGGTTTATTACATGGAGATGGAAAGAGAGGGAGGAGAGAAGGAGACCTGATAGGGGAAAGAGGGGGGTGCACCCCGACAGAGAAAGAGGAGAGGGAAAAAGCCAACAGGCAAGAGGGCCAAGAGGCAACAGAGGGACAGCAAGGAGGGCTGATCCTTTTAACCAAGCCTGCCAGCGTGGCTACCTGGGCAGCAACACATGATGACATCACAGGTTGCTAGGCAACCCAGAAGCAGGCTGCCAGTATACTAACATTCCTCCCTTTTCCTATAATTAAAAAATGAGGAACTTGGGCTGCTTCTCATGTAAGACAAGTTAAAGCATATAAATTTAGGTTCATTGAAAGCCATGCAAGGGGTCAACAGAGAGAGAGAAGAAATAATAGCAACAAAATGGCCAGATTACATAGTTTAAAAGAGGAGGGGAAGCCTCTGCCCCGGAAAATTTAGGGTAGAGGGTTGCCAGTAGACAGTTGCCAGCCATGCAAGGCAGCAGGTAGGTACTGAGGGATGCTGGGAGAACCTGGAGCTGCTTGCCCTGGTCCTGAAGCACACCATGAAGTAATTTGAGTTCTTTGTGTCCTATAGACAGGAAAACTGTGTCAGAGTTTCTCTTATTCTGTATCCTGCCTCTTCACCTGATTGACAGTGTTATTTGCTGCCTTTTTAGTTTCATAAGAACCCATTTGTTGATTGTTGTGTTTCTTGCACTACCAGAGTCCTATTTATAAAGGTATATTAAAGTGTACTCCCTGGTTTTTCCTATGGCAGTTTTGGAATATGAGGTTTTATGTTTAAGTCCTTGGATTCATTGAAAGTTGATTTCTCCCCCTTAGGGTAGAACATAATGATCTAGTAACATTATTCTGCACAATGATACACTGATTCGCCAGAATAATTTGCTGAAGATGCTGTTTTTCCTCCAATGTTTATTTCTGGCATTTTTGTTAAAAATCAAATATCTATGGTTGTGTGGACTTACATCTGGGTCTTCTACTCTACTCCATTGCTCTGTATGGCTTTGTTCCAGTATTACCATGTTTTAACTCTATGGCTCTGTAGTTCAACTTAAAGATCTTTTTCCAATCTGCAGGCTGTCATTTTGTTCTGACAACAGTGTCCTTTGTTTTACAGAAGCTTTTCAGTTTCATGAGGTCCCATTTATTGATTGTTGATCTTAGAGTCTGTGCAGTTGGTGTTCTGTTCAGGAAGTTGTCTCCTGTGCCAATGAGTTCAAGACTCTTCTCACTTTTTCTTCCAACAAGTGTCTGGTTTTATGTTGAGGTCTTTGCTCCACTTATACTTGAGTTTTGTGCAGGGTGATAAGTATGGATCTATTTGCATTTTTCTGCATGTAGACATCCAGTTAGACCAGCACCATTTGTTGAAGATGCTGTCTTTCTTCTGTTGTATTGTTTTGGCTTCTTTGTCAAAAATCAATTATTCGTAGGTGTGCGGGTTTATTTCTGGGTCTTCTATTTTATTCCATTGATCCACCATTCTCTTTCTATGCCAGTACCATACAGTTTTTATTACTGTTACTCTACAGTGCAGCTTGAGGTCAGGGATGGACAGTCTATTTTCTTATAGAACCCAGGGCCATCAGCCCAGGTATAGCAGCACTCATAATGACCTGGGTGCTCCCACTTCAATCACTAATTGAGAAATGTGTTACAGCTGGATCTCATGGAGGCATTTCCTCAGCTGAGGCTCTTTCCTCTCAGATAACTCTAGCTTTTGTCAGGTTGACACATAAAACCAACCAGTACACTGTGTATGTGGAGGTCATGGACAGCTTGTGATAGTTGTTTTTTCTTCCATCTTGTGGGTCCCAGGGATTGAACTCAGGTTGCCATCCTTGGCTTCAAGTGCTTTTGAAGTTCCTAATGGGAGTTTTTGTCAAATTTTGTTAAATAAATGTTCTACATCAATTCTTAGGATCATGTGGGTTTTGTTTATTGAATCATCCCTGTGGAAACTCCAAGTAGTCATGATGAAGGAAGGATGTTTTCACTGCTCTGCAAACTCGTGATTATAAAAACTTGGTTGAAGAATTTGTTATTTTCTTCACTGGATATCAGGGAATATAATTTTCTTTTCTTTCTTAGTTTTTTTTGGGGGGGTGGTAATATTTTTATCTGGATTTGGTATCATGGAATTATTAGCCTCATAAAATGAATTTGACAGTATTCTTTGGCCTAACAGTTTCTTAGAAAAGTTTGAGAAGAATTACTATTGTTCCTTAAATGTCTGGGAGTACTGATCAGTAAGGCTGCCATTCCAGGACTTTCTATTATTGATTTAATCCGGTTGTTTGCTGGATTTCCTTTTCCTTTGTGACTCAGCCTTGATACATATACCTGTTTACAAATTCATCCACTTCCAGGTAACCCAGCTTCTTGGCTTCTGTAATTATTTGTATTTCTATAGTATCTATTACTTCTTGTTTGATATCTTTTTGTCTTCTCTATTTTTTCCTACTTATTTTAGCTGAGTATTTATTTTGTGGTTGTTGTTACTATTTTTATATCTTATCAGAAAGCCAACTATATTTTTATCAACCTCTGTTAACACTGGATTTAGTTCATTCATACTTTATAATTCCTTGAGACATGACATCAGGTTGTCTCTTTGGGATCTTCTTTTGAAGGTAAGCATTTATTACTACAAACTTCCCTCTTACAACTGTTTTTGCTGCATCCCATAAGGTTTAATATATTTTGTACCTATTTTTGTTTCTTCATTGACTTATTAGTTGCTCAAGAATATGGTTAATTTAACTAGTATTTAAATTTTCAAAAACTCCTCTTTTTTCTGATTCCAGTTTTAGATAACACTTGATATAATTTCCATCTTCTTACATTTCTTAAGACATGTTTTTGTTGTTGTTGTTTTGGGGTTTTTTTGTTTTGTTTTTTTGTTTTGTTTTGCCCAGTATTTGGCCTGTTTTGAAGAACATGCTGTTTGCATTCGGAAAGAATTCATACTTGTGGAATCTTTATATGTCTGTTGGTGTATTTGTTCTGAAGTGCAGTTATATCCAGCGGGTTAAAAATTTTTTTTAAATCTAGATATGTCCATTATTAAAGTGGAGTAACTGAGGTCAACTGCTGTTCTTATTGTGTTTGTGTTAATAATTAGCATAATTTTCTTTCAACCTGAAGACTTCCCATTACTATTCTTTAGATGACAGTTCTCATGGTGATGAACTTCCTCACTTCTGTTGTTTATTGCCACTTTGTTTTGTTTCCATTTACTTTGGTGTTTGGTTTTACTGCTCATTTTGCTTGCCTGGAAAGCAAGCTTTTTTCTCTTCATCACCTTTGAAAGACAGCGCTGCTGAGTAAAGCATACTTGCATGACAGGTTTTCTCCTTTAATATTTTGATTATACTCTGCTACTTTTTCTGGCCTGTTATGCTCCTGGTAGGGAATGTGAAATTAGCTTTGCTTTGGTTACTTTTCTATTGTTGTGATAAGACACCATGTCCAAGCAACTTGGAAAGTGTTTATCTTGGGTTTGTGAGTTTAGAAGTTTAGAGTCTAACGAAGTGGTGCATGAGCATGGCAGAAGGAACTTCTGAGAGTTTAAGTCTTGATCCATAAGTTGGAAGCAGAGAGAGAGAGACACATTTTTCCCCAGTGAATGGGAAGAATCTTTTGAAGCGTCGAAGCCCTTGCTAGTGACATACTTCCTTCTACTAGGCCAGACCTCTAATTCTTCCCAAATAGTGTCACTAACAAGGAACCAAGTATTTAAGTATATGACCCTGCGGAACCATTCTCATTCAAATAACCACAAGCATATTTTATGCTTCTTTTTTCTTATTGTCTTCAGGATTCTCTTTGGTGCTTGATTTTTGGCAGATTTCTTATAGTACAACTAGGTGTATTTAATTACTTCCTCTGAATTGAAAACTTCCAAAAGGGGGGAGCAAGGTTCATAAGACTCAGACAGCCAAGAAAACTTACAAGGCTTAGGGTACATCTTACCTGGCTGAAGTAGCTTAGAAAGTTACAAAATGAAGCTGGGATTGGTAGTACATACTTTTAAACCTAGCACTCATGAGGCAGAGGCAGGTGATTCTTGTAAGTTTGAGACTAGCCTAATCTACATAGTGAGTTCTAGGACAGCCAGAGTTATGTAGAGAGATCCTTGCTCAAAAAGACAGGGGGAGGGGAGAGAAAAAGAGAGGGAGGGACAAGTTCCTGGTCAGCCAGAGCAACAAAAAGAAACCCTGTCTTGAAACACACACACACACACACACAGAGAGAGAGAGAAAGAACTGAGAATGTAAGTGGGCTAGTGAGCTGAGGGAAAATCACACACTCAGGAGAGCTGAATCATGAGATTCATGACCCTTTATAAGTCATTGACATAATACCCTCTTCTGAATTTGAATATCATGGGTTTTTCTTGGGCTTGCTCTGTTTGTTGCAGGTATTCCCAGTGGGGAAGAGCTTTTAATCATTCTCTGCCACCTAGTTTCTTTCTTAGGTTAATCTTGAAGTAACTTTCTTCAGCTTCTACTCTTTTGCTGCAATCTCAGGCAACAGGAGGGAAAGCAATCTCTAATGAACTAGCAATACAAATGATGTGGTTATCGCCAGTTTGTACAGAGGCCAGACACAGGTATAAAGTTAGTACAAGTACAGTGTTAGGATAAGAAACATATGATAACTAACAAGGTAACTGAGACAATCTATAGCACTCTACTTCTATAAATGCAAGAGAGATGTAAGTGTTCCTGGGACAATTTTTTTTTATACCACCTTACCCAAGTTACATATCCTTTATACAATTTGATGGAAAAGATTTCCATGTGGGTTTGGAAAAGTTCAAGACACTTTTTAATAGGCTAAGATCATTGTATGACAAGCAGAAGCATATGGGTACTCTGATACCCCAGTGTCTTTTTGTGTTAGAAATCACTAGACACAGGGCTATACCTAAGCGTATGATAAAAAAAACCCAAGCAAATGGTTTCAATAGGGTTTTGATCCCAGTCATAGAAAAGGGCAAGAGATAGATATACGGAACAAGAATAGCAATTGCTAGCTGTATGTAAAGCATTGATATGAGTAAAATTTATCACTGATTCTGTCTCACAAATAATGGAAACAGCTTTTCCAATAAATGGTTAGTGTAAAGGACTTTTAGCCAAGCTTTTTCCATGGGTGTCATGTATACTTAAAACAATGTTGTGTAGTGTTTGAAAGTCATTGAACCAAAGTCATGTAGGCTATGCTTGAAGCAGTGTTCTTTCAGCCACTGAGCACCAACACCCCCTCCAACACACACACACACACACACACGCACAACTGGACAACCAATCAACCTTGCTGGAATAGAAACAACACATCCCCGTAGATGCTGGATCTATAGACGATGCAAATAGGAACACCAAACAGAAATAAGTAGTTGCAGGAACAAAAGTGAACAGAGATGTGTTGGTTCAAATAAAAAAATGTCACCCATAGGCTCGTGTATTTGATCATTTGGTCCTCAGTTTACGGCATCATGGAGGTGCTCTTAAGTTTAACTGGAAATCAGTTGGGGTCACCCATAACAATTGTGCTGTTCCGGCACCACTAGCCACATGTTGATGTTGTAGTGTGCAGAGTTCACTGCTGACCAGGCTTGTTAGTGATAGCTTCGTACCATCAGCCTGTGTAGCCTCTTTTTGTCACCGTGAAGGCCAGCCACCAGGGAACGTTCCAGCCTGATTTCTCTACATCCTGCAGCATAAGAATGTTTTATCTTCAGAGATACTATCCAGTTCTGATATGAACCAATAGCAGGAGTAATAATGTCGCGACCGGCCTTTGCCGATAAGGACGACGCAACAACCGAGGATTTCTTCAGCGGCAAGTTTATTGTACAGCTCTTTCTTGCAGATGGTGAAGGACCCAGACCCCGGGTTGTGCTCTGCTTAAATAGCCAGCAGAGAGGCGTGTTCATCTGTAATTGGTGCTCCACATAATACCCAATTAACATGTGATCTCCCTTTGGAGGATCACACAATCCTACATTAGCATAAGGCGGCGCATGCGCAAATCGCGAAGCAATGCTGACAAGAAGCGTGAAAATGCTGGCAAGAAGAACCAGGAAGCAGGAAGCCGGCGCCATCTTGTAATGGCGGGAGCGGCTCCCGACATCTCCCCCTTATTTATTAATTAAAGGCCAAGTCAGTCAGAAAAATTAACACACCATGAAGTTGTCGATCAGCCTGCTGAGCCAACAGCATTAGCGATCAAGAAGGTTACACGGTGCAGGAGACTCTCCGCACCCGTAGCCCCGTGCAATGGGAACCCGAGCCCTGGGGAGTGCAGAGGTCTGTCTAGAACAGCATCCTGGTGCAATGGGAACTTGTGCCCTTCAGGGGTGCTATAAGTTCAGACAGTGTCTCAACGACTGAGCATGTTAAGTCAAACTTGGGGGGATGTCCCCTGTTCCACAGCCAGCATTGCCCGCACCATGGCCACATTTTTAAGATGTTGTTGTCTCTTAAATCGGCAGAGCAGCCAAAAACAGAGGAACAAACCTGCGAGAAACATCACTCCAAACATGCCCACACCAACCCATTCCTTAAAATAGGAGAGGGCGGAGGACATCCAATCAAGCAATCCTTGAGTAAATGAAACATCTAGGCGAGTGGAATTAATTTGCACAATGGCTAGGCGTAATTTTCTCATTAGCTCATCAAATTCAGCAGACCAATTAGATTGCAGCAAGTGAGATAATTCTATGGATAAGTTTGCAGCCTTAGTAAAATTATTATAATGAACAGAAGTTACACAAATTCCGGGTAATTTAACCTCACATCCCAACTGAGCCAGCTGCCACAAAATCTCTAGCTGTTCTTGAACTAAATCAATACGTTGATTAACTATCATTAATCCTCCTTTCAACTGACTGTTCATGGAAGCCTGTATATCTATCGCTTCACTAACTGATGCTGACAAATTATTGAGGGTTTGAGCCATGGCAACCTGGCCATTTAATGCTAAGGCTGATACAGTCAGGGAGGCTCCAACCGCCGCAGTGGCTATAATAGCCACTATTGCTGCGGTGATACCAAAATCACGCTTTTGACGAAATAGAGCCAAAGAACTACCAGTCCTCACTGGAATAGGTAAAAAACGGGGCATGCGGGCTATAGTAGCCAAATCAAATTCACTAGCATTCCAGCACAAAGTATAAAAACATCCACTAGTATTACAAACCATCCAAACAAATGGAGGCCAAACACAAACTGGGGTGGGCACCACCGATTTTGTCTTATAAATTTTTGCTATGGTCATATTGTCCTCATGTATATCGGCAACAACTATTGCTCCACCCAGAATGGTGATCATAGGTGAGAGATCTGAACAACTGCCACCGATACCACACAACAACCAAGTGTCAAAAGGATTGACACCATGGTAATCCCAGGAATTTAATTCGGTGTAGTTACCATGTCCTTCCATTGGTGAAAAAGAAAAATGTCCACTCTTGAGCAAACGTGCTCCACGGCTTTGACAGCCTGTCCATGGGAAAATGGTTGAAGAGTCCCCCTGCCGGTCAATGCAGAACGGGGCATACTGAGATTGATGCGTTGGAGTGCAGGCTACGCTTGTTGAACCGCATGCTGGCCACCATCCAAAAAGGATCGTAGCATTAGCCGTAGATGTTTCCTCTAGCTTGGCAAAGGAAAAATTTCCTAACTTTATGCATGGATCAGCACGAGTCTGGTTGGTTGTAAAACAAAGACTGCCGTCATTTGGCTGGGTGTTATTGTCCGGTATTGGGGCTATGTCTTGAGACATTGGCAAATATGGTAGCCCAATGGAGTCATTGGTGGTAAAGAAACGGGGGGAAGACTTGTGCATCATACATGACCGGCATTGGTCGTGGGAATGTTGATAGGATCCCCCAGCGGATCTCCTGGGTCTCCACCTCCAGGTTCATCTGCACTCCGCTCAGGATCAGGATCAGGGTTAAAATCAGGCTCATCTTGCTTGACCACTCTGGTCAGCCGCGCTGGAACCCAAATCGGATTTTCTTGATCCTGCGGAAAAACACAAACAGCTCCCCTGGATCTTATTAAAATAGGATCCGGTCCTTTAATGATTATCAATGTTGCCGGAGTAGGTGCATCGTAACACAGCCCATACATCTAGAGTGGAGCATAGCACCTGTACTTGATGGCTAGTGTAAGGAGTAACAAGAGCAGAGAGCACAGCTGCTGCCAAGCCTTGATTTGTTACCGGTATTTGTTCATATACTTCAGGTGGGTATAAGGTCTGATTAACTACCCACTGGCCTTGTCCAGTAAGCATATCATAATTCCATTGAGGCCGTTGATTGGCTATATTTTGCTTTGCTTGAGCCATACACAGCTCTTGATAAATGGATTTCCAGTCTAAATATTGTCCCATAGTCAGACAGGCTCTTACAGTATTGTACCAATCGTCTGGAGTCATGGCATTGTCAGCCAGTCTTTCTATCAGCGCCACTGTAAAGGAGGCACTGACGCCATATGTCTGGACTGCTTCTGCTAATGCCTTCAACTGTTTAAGATCTAAAGGAGAATGATGTCTGTTATTCTGAGCGTCCTCCCAGACTGGGAACGCGGTTTTAATCCGCTTCCTCTCTTTTTCTGATATCAGGGAAAATTTTGTCTCTGCAGATTTGGGTTCTTCAGTGGCTGACTTCCGCATGGAGAACCCGGAAGTGCCAGCACAGGCCACATATGGTGGCGGATCCGGGCGGTAACGCCCTTCCTCATATTTAGCTGCTTCCTCATCCAACTCTGCCTGCTCGTCAGGGTCGAGCCCTGACTCCTCATCAGTTTGTTGATTCTCAGAAGAGCTGTTTTCGCTCTCTGTAGACTCCGGCTCGCTCGATGACGAGGCGACTTTCAAATTCTGAAACTCCGCTAAACTAGGATACAGCGGGGCACCACTCTTCTTTTCCTTGCTACCAGTCTGTTTTGGTTTCTTTGACTTCTTAACTAGCTTTCGCGCCTTCGGCGCTTTAGCCTTATCTTCTTTGGTCCCATCCTTAGGGGATTTACCGGTCTTAATTTCCTTTTCTGCTTCGGATAGACTGTCTTGGTGATCTGCCAACACCCTCTGCCCTTCTTTCACTTTGTCTTTGCATTTCTCATCTTTCAAACATGATTTAATCAACTTGTAGATAGGAAAAGTCCCTGGCCTCAATGTTCCCTTCTCTTTCTCTTCTTCTAAGTCATGGCCTAACTTGTCCCAACAACCCGTAGTCAGGTCGCCCGATATTTGAAACCAAGGAGCCACCCGATCCACTTCCTTAATAAAATTACGGAGCACATACCTCGAAATTTTCAAATCCTTCTCCTTAAGTAATACGTGCACCGCTTCTAAAAACGGCTTTACTGGATGATTTCCCATGCTTCCTTTATCTACAGGAGTGGGAAGGACGGCTCAGTTATCTACCTGAGGCTTACAGTCCGTTAAGGTTGATCACAGGGTGGAAAAACACACACTTTATCTCGTTTCCTGCAATTAAGGCACAGACAGCAAAACAAAATGAAAATGAAACAGCAAGCAATAAACAATCCACCCCACATCCAATCAGTCATACCTTGCAGAAAAGTACCGCGGTTCTCACGCCACTGACTTTGAATCCTTACTCAACGAGCAGTCGGGGTCCTTCGAAGCGATCCTCCACTCCGGGGTTCGGCGGCTCCCGGGTTTCGGCACCACTTGTCGCGACCGGCCTTTGCCGATAAGGACGACGCAACAACCGAGGATTTCTTCAGCGGCAAGTTTATTGTACAGCTCTTTCTTGCAGATGGTGAAGGACCCAGACCCCGGGTTGTGCTCTGCTTAAATAGCCAGCAGAGAGGCGTGTTCATCTGTAATTGGTGCTCCACATAATACCCAATTAACATGTGATCTCCCTTTGGAGGATCACACAATCCTACATTAGCATAAGGCGGCGCATGCGCAAATCGCGAAGCAATGCTGACAAGAAGCGTGAAAATGCTGGCAAGAAGAACCAGGAAGCAGGAAGCCGGCGCCATCTTGTAATGGCGGGAGCGGCTCCCGACATAATAATCTATGTTTTGTGGGTCATCTGGAGCCTTCCTTAACAATAACTTACAAAGAAGTAGGCTACCCTTGGCCATGGATTCTCATTCCACAATGCTATGGTTTTTTGCTTCCAACCCACATAGGGGTCCATCTGTGTTTAAACATTCTAACTGCTCTTTTAATAACTCATTTTTTTTCATTCAGTTAATTCATCCTCTATGGGGTTCTAATGTAGGTGGTAGTAAAACAGACCTAATTATTCTCAGCTTGGGTCAGCACATATGTTTTTGATAAATCAGTGCTCTTTTCACTGTCAGTTCTCTGTGGACACATGCCCTGGTTTCAATTCTGTTGCTATGAAAAAATAAATACCCTCACACAAAATAACTTGGGGGATAAAGAAGATTGTTTCATCTCAAAACTTCAGGTGATGCTCCAGATGAAGGAGATTGAAACAGCTGATCACATCACATCCTCAGCCAGGAGCAGAGAAAATGAACGCATGTGTGATCAGTGGCTTGCTTGCTTGTGCCCGGGAATTCTAGTGTAGTTAATGATGTTACTCATAGTGGAATGGAGCTTTCCATATAAATTAACTTAATAAATGACTAAAATGAGGAACTTAACACAGAATAAAATTATGTTTAAATATCAAATGTAAAATCTGAACCTGAAAAGCAAAAAGAAAAATATGAAAATATTTAATAAAGATCAAAACCAGACCTGACCAAAAAGAAGAATCTTTTAATCTTTCAGAGGCTGATTATTTGAAACTATATAGTAAAAAATGCAAAGAAAACCCATGGAGTTTTATGGATCACCATGTGTCTTATTTACTTTTCTATTGCATTGAAGAGACACCATGACCAAGGCAACTTATGAAAGAAAGCATGTAGCTAGAGGCTTGCTCACAGACTCAGGGCCTTAGCCTATGATCATTATGGTAAGAACAGTAGAAGACAGGCAGGCATGATGCTGGAGCAAGAGCTGACACCTTACATCTGATCCACAGGCATGCGGCAAAGAAAGTGACTGGGCCTGAAGTTATTTTTGGAAACCTCAATGGCCACTCCCAATTGACACACCCAAACAGTTCCAACAACTGGGAACCAAACATTCAAGTATATGAGGCTACAGGAGCCATTTTTCAATCAAACCACCACACCATAAAAATAGCAATGCTTCTTTGGAGGGGTGGGGGGCAGAAATTTGCAAGGAATAGAAAACTTTACAAATTTAAAAGAAGATATGTATATTTTAGTATGATGTATTTTATTCATTCATTTATTCACCGTGTGTATCTACCATAGCACATGTGTGGACATCACAGGACAACTTTCAGGTGTATTTATTCCTCTCCTTCCAGGGATCAAACCCAGGTCAACAGCTCAGAAACAAGCAACTTTATAAATGGAGAAATCTCACTGGTCCAAGATACAAATATTTAGGTACAGGGAAGTAAAAATGTTTCCAGTTGGGAGGAAGGGAGGGATTGGGACAGGAGGAGGGAGGGAACGGGGGGGGGGGGGAACAAAGTGAATAAAGTGTAATTAATAAAGAATTAAAAAAATGTTTCCAGTCAGGCTCAATTCAAACGTGAGTACTGTTGTGTAAACTTTCTGTGGATGTGTGAGCAAATACTTGTTTGTTCAAGATAGGGGGCCAACAAACAGACCGAAGCAATGTCTCCAAGCAAGGTGAACCAACGAGTTTATTGACATTTTTTGCTGGAGCGAGGGGTATTACCTACAGAAGCATGGCATGACTCAAATGTATCAGAAGCACCAAAAAGCCCCGTGCCAGTATAGGTGATAAGCTACTAAAGCTGGGTCTCTGCAGTTCCCCTGCACAACATGGGGTCAGCTCTGCTAAACAGAGCCTCTGCTCCCAGCACCTGTCTTTGAAGACTTCTGAATCCTGTCATTTTCTCAGCCTTCTGAGCTTGGTAAGCTTCTTGAGCCCTCTAAGTCTCCATAGTGTTATTCAACCGTGTAAGTTTCATTACCTATCCAAGTCTTGTGGTACTCCTTTTTCCCTCCAGGAGGAAACACTTCAGTTTTAAAGAAATAGTCAGCAAAACTCCACTATTTCCTCTGGTTCTTCCATCTTTTCCATCTCCTCTTCTGCAATGTTTTCTGAGTCCTAAGGGAGTTACAAGATATCTTTTTACCTTTTTTCTATTTCTGGGTAATCATTGTGCCACAGTGTCAGTTAGTTATTCTTGGGAAATTGAACAGTTGTGAATCCCTGAAGTAAATACTGTCTCCAGGAGGATGGAAACAAGAATTAATGATGGCAAAGCCAGTAAGCTATGGTCATAAACACAAATCTTTAAAAGGAAATTTGACAGGCATAACAAGACAATAGCAGTTATTTTTCTATGGGCTTCTTACTCTTAGGATTTTGTTCTGGATTACAGTACCAATGGGATTAGTATCCAGCCAGGCTTAGAGTCGGTAGAGCCTAGAGTTGTGGGGGCTTGTCTGGTACTGGATTTTTATGTAGAAGAAATCCAAGTTCTGAAGTCTGAGGCAAAGCCTGTACATTTTTTCATGATGCTGCCTGAGGTTTGGAGAGAGCAACACAGAGAATGTGAAACTATCCTCCTACTGTATGTCTTTTCTTATTTTCATGTTTCACCTAGATATGGTAACCTCTTGTCTGGTTTGTGTAGCTCTTATAAACACATAAATAGGGTTTTTTTTTTATTTAATTAGGATTTATGTGAGGGGTTCAAGCACTAGGAAGTGTATTTTTCTTAGTTACTGAGCCATTTCTCCAGCCCAGAAGCGCAGTTTTTCTATGTTGCTACTTGACCAGCTGGTATGTGGTTTCTTTTGCACTTTGTTGCTTTTATAATATTAGTTCTTGGGAGCAGTAGCTTTCATTCTCCACCCATATATTTTCAAGCAAAACACCCTTTTAGTGTTATTGTTTACCATTTAGATAGCTGTCACAATATTCTCGTTTGCAGTTTCAAGATCTGTACATGCCATGCTTGATGGATGCTGTCAGTTTTCCAAAGCGATGCATCTTTGTTACCAGTGGCGATGGTTTTCATCTCACTATCACTTGATTTCATGACATTCTTCATCTATATTTAGCTTTCTATGGGTCAATACTAAAATCTTGTTCCCTTTATCACTCAGTTTAAAATATTATAATATATTTTGTGAGGTTTGTTTTAGTCTATGAGCTATTAGGAACAGAACAGTTAATTTTTTAAGTATTTAGAAAAGTGGCATATAATTAATTTCTAACTGTGTCAGTCATAGTCTGATTTTTGGTTACTGGTGAAGGTTGGTCTGATGCGTGTTACTGGCCCTCAAGATCTGGTTACATCTATCCTTGTTTTCTAAACCTGCTTAAGACATACCTGATTGTTTGATTAAACAGTCTATACCTGGGCAGGGCAGAATGGGTGGCTAAGGTTCCTGGGCTTGGAGAGGAAAGGAGAATCATGGGAGACAGGAAGTAGGAAGGAGGACTCTACAATGGGTTAGTGTGGTGAAAAAACCATGTGGGTAGAGAGGAAGGACTCCAACAATGGCATGAAAGTGCCCAGATGAAGAATAAAGCAAGTACCATGGGATTATGTGTGAAAGGTAGACCAGATGAAGATCATTAAGGTGGATGGCATTGGAGGGGGGCTGAGAGATGGATGGTGGGGATATTGAGACAGTGTAGGTGAAATATATGCTCAGTTCAAGGTAAATAAGGTAATTATAAAATCTAACAGGTGTCTGTGTCTTATTATTTGTACATCAGGTTAGATAATACCACCATGATAATTTTAGGATTAATAATAAACTTTAGATAGCCCAATAGCCATTTTTTTATTTACAACAGGTTACTCTAATAGAATACCCAAGCCTGGGTAATTTATATTAAAAACAGAAACAGAGATTTGTTTGACTCACCATCCCACAGGTTGGGAAGTTCAATATTATAGTAGCTCACATCTACTCAGGTTCTGGTCAAGGCCTAATACTGTTCCCACTTACGGCAGAGAAGGCCAAATGAGCACATGCTGAAAAGCAAGAAAAAGAGCCACCTTGATGCATAATGACTTGCCCTCGAGGAAGCAAGTCCAGTTCTTCAAGAGCAAGAATTGACACATTCCTGTGAGATAGTCCCAATCAGTCCATGAGATCTGATCCCTCTCAGGAGGCCCCTTTCCCCAACCTCCTGACAGAATTAAGCCCGAACATGGCTAGTGCAGCATGTAGGCCTACTGTCCAGCACTCAGGAGGCCAGCCAAGAAGGAATGCAAGTGGCCAAGCTGTGAGACGTGTCAAGACTGTTAGCTTTAAAAAAGCTAAAAATCCTCAGGGCTGGGAGTTAAAAGTAACGGCTGCTCTAGCAGAGAGGACCAGGATTCAGTTCCTAGAACCCACATGGCAGCTCACAACCCCCTGAACTGATGCCCTCTTCTGGCCTTCCTCAGCACCAGGCACACACGCATGGTACGCATATACAAACATAAAGTCTCAACCTGAGTTTTGGTGAAGAAAATTCATATTCAAACTGTAATAGCCAGAGAACAAAGCATGTACAATTGAGTTCTTTTAAAGTTACGTAGATTTTTTTGGCCAAGTATGATTTGTACTGGAGAATATTTCTTGTTCTGGGTGTAGTGGTGCACACCTTTAATCTTGCACTCCGGTGCAGAGGTAGGCTGATCTCTGTGAGTTTGAGGTCAGCCTGAGCTACACAGTGAGACCACGGATAGAAAAAAAGAAAGCATTTCATGTATGTTAAAAGGAATGCATGCATAGCAATTTTTATGTGTGACAAGAGGCTTGTTTGTTAATGATGCTTCTGAGATTTTCTGAACCCTTACTGACTTTTACTTTGGAGTTGTGTTAATTACATAGGGAGTATATGCCAGTGAGTTTAAAACTACTAGCTACAGTTGCTACTGAAAGTGTACGCCAGTTCTTGAAGTTCACTGTGCCTCGGAGTAATAAAGTTACTCTCATTTTATGTTTATTCTTTGAATAATGTTTTGTCAGATTACTGCTTTCAGTTTCTCTGCATCTTCATATTGACAAGGACTCTCCTCTAAAGACGATATCGAAGGGTCATGTTGCAATAATCTCTGCTTGTAGATATTCTATTGAATGTAATGTGGCACTTTTCTTCAACCGACTTGTTTTTTCAACTTATATTGGTACTTCTGCAGTTTCTCTTAGGTATCTAAAATGTTCATACTTCTAAAGTGGAGAGAAGAATGATTGGTGGAAAGGTTCGGTTAGGTATAGTAATCAACTTCAGAGACCTACAGCATAGTGTCATGTCAAGCAATATTCTCTTGTATATTTAAAATTTGCTAAGAGAATCTCCCCCATTATAATTGTACTAAAAACAAAAAACAAGCCAATAAAAGCAATAATAAGGGAATGAAAAAATCTAGAAGAGGTAATAGTTTCATGGCTGTGCTTATGGTCTCCATGCTGGTGATAGTTTCATAGATAAATACTCACCCCAGAGTCTTCAAGATAGATACAGGAACTGGACTTCTTATTGCTTTATTCATTCCTTTGTCCGTTGTGTATGTGCATACGTGTGTGCAACGCGTGTTCAAGCATGCGCACACACATGCAGCCGCACACCATGGCACATCTGCAGAGGCTGGTTCTCCGAAATTGGTTCTCTCCTTCCACCTTCGCACAGGTTATGGGAATACAACTTAAGCTGCCACACTTGGACAACAAACACTTTTACATACTAAAGCTCATTCATTGCTTCCCCCAAATTGGCAGTGTTTAATGCTATTTAATCTCAGTAATGTGGTTTTCAAATAAAACAGGCATGAACTTTTGCATCCCTTTTCTTCACTGGTATTCTCTGAAGTTATCTCCAGTGTTGTCTATTTTTAAATTTCTCAGCGCCAGCCTGAATGCTCTCTGTTAGGTCTCAAGCCCTTTAGCTGCTTGCCGTGCTCAGAAACCAGACAGTCTGACCTGTAGCAAGAACTGATGACTCCTGCTGTAGAAACTCAGGACACAGTGGTGAGAAAGGGAAAGCCAGCCTAGCTACTTCTGCATAAAATTATGGTCCTCTGAGTATTTTTGCTAGTCTAGGCATGTGAACTAGCCCAGACTAAACTACATGGGTTAGAACTTCCACTCACCTCATGAAACCTCCTTTCTTTCTCTGGAAATGGGTGCGTATGTCTGTCCCTGCAGGACTCCTGTGGTGTTGTAGGTGACAACTGTCTCTCCCATGCTCCCACTTTAAGTATCTCTCCTAATAAAGTTCCTCTCCAGGATTTTAAGGAGAGAATGTTCTCTTCCTTCAAGGCCTCATCATTTTGTCTCTGTACTGCGCTGTCTCTCGTGTTTCTTATTCCACATCAAGGTCCAATCATGTCCTCAACCCATCGTCATGAGACACTGTCCTCAGAAAGTTCATCCTGAAGGATAATCATGTCAACTCCCGTTCCCAAACCAAGGAGCCCACGTGCTTGCTTATAAGTGCCTTGAAATTCTCTCCGCCAAACAAGCTGGCCCGTCATCCCTCAACCTCAGAGGCTCATCTGGAAATTTAATTTTACCTTCCAATAGTGTTCTTTGCAATGGAGCTGTTGATGTGGCGTCCTGCGCAACCACCCTGAGTCACTTTAACAAGTTCGCTAACTCCCGCCTTCGTACGTTCCACATACGCAGCCTGAATGTGGAGCTGTCGGAAGCTTTCTTAGACGCTGGAGGCGTCCTGTCCACAGGGAGAGTCCGCAGTGGTTCGGCGCTCTGCGCTCCCGCCGCCTCCCACCGAGACCCAGCTCAGCCCTGGAGCTCATTTCCCTCAAGGTGCCGCATCTCTGAGGCGCAATTTGTACTCTAGCGCTCCTTGTGGCTGAGTGGAGAAATATGCCTACAGTCTCATTATTTGACTTTTTGGGGTTTTTTTGTCTTGATTCACTCTATTGCTTGTCTCTCCTGTTGAAAATTCATCCGTAAGATACACATAAAAATGTTTCCCTGTAAAATAAAACTTAGGTGTCACTCAAACTCCCTCTAACCCATGACTTCAACTAAAGAGAGAGCACCAGTGGTTTTTCAAGAAGAACCTATCCAGATGAATATGGAACAAAGATTAAAGTCTGGACTGTTAACTGTATTTCAATACCCCCTGGAAAGTTCCCCATGTTATTCTCTTGCTGTAGCAGTTTCTGAAGAAGGAGGTGGTGCCTTTTCTATTTCTGAGAATCTCAAATGAGTCTGGGTTAGTCCTTTGGTTATATAGGGGGCAGAAATACGTATAGGTAAATATTTAATATTTTTATCTCAAATATGGTTTTGTTTTACTGTAAAGTCTAAAAAAAAAAAAAAAGAATTAGTGTGGTGTAACAGTGAGAGTCTAAAATGCGAAGTGGACAGTTGGACCTGGGATTCCAGGAACTGGCCTTGGTCAGAGCACTTGAACATTCTGCGTCCTGAAAAATAAGAGTACAGAACACCACTACACACAGCCATAGTGCCTGTTTGGATAAAAAGAAACCCATCTTCATTACGCTGTGGTCTCAGTTTGACCCTGTGGTGTCCTGAGCCACCTGCAGGTCACACAACCTGAATCCAGTTAGGCCTTACTGCCCTCTGCTGGCTGATTGGAGAATTGCGTCCATATTTCATATGATGCTCATTTAACGGCGTTTCCTTTCTCTCTCACCTTTCAGCGAGCTTGTGATTGATGCGAATGTCTAACTTGTTTACTTGTTTAGTACTTATTCCACGACTTCAGCACAGTGTGCTCCTCTATCAATTGTGGACACTGGGAGTACATAAATAGCACAGGCAGAGAAAAGGGCATTGGCTTTGAACTGAGATGCTTGACTTTGCATAGTCTTGTGTTGAGGGGACCTCAGCTCCATGCAAGCATATACTGACTAGGTCATAGTCTGTTTTATATCATGTGTTCTTTTAAAAATATCAAGAAATGCAAAACAGTTTATTTTGTTAAATCCATCACTGTGGGAAACAATTGTCTTCCCTCAACAACTATATTAAAGGTACAGGTGAAGTAAATCTATTTAACGACACCAATTTTATGTTTCCATTTTTTTTTTTTGTTCTTTATCTTATCTACAGTCATAGCTTAAACTTCAAAGAAAACCTGTAACAGATGAATGCAGAGATGCAGAATAAGGATGAGAGGAGGAAAGCCCTCATCTGAAGGCCACTTTTTTATGAGAGAAGGCAGTTTTGTGGCAAGGCCCCCCGAGTAGAGATTTCCCAGTTCTTGGCCGGGTTAATTGAGGATCAAGCAGCTTTCACCCAAGGGCTTCCTCTTGCCTGTATCCATTGTGAAATCCATCTGACTTTCCCAAGCTATGAAGCAACTCATACAAGCTTGAGAAACTATCATGTGCTATAACTAGAATAGACTATGAAGCTATGATGGGGCACAGGTGTCAGCCCTTTAAGAGTTCAAGTTCTAATGGGAAGCGAAAAGATAAAGAAATGACGCCATTAGATCGTTAACCACCTGCGGGTGTTTATTGGTCACCTAGGGGGTGAGAGCACATATCAGAGTAAGACAGAATTCCAAGCTCCACACAACTCTCAGGCTGATGACTAAGAAACATGAGCCAATGTCCCAGTCCATCAGGAAAAGCCAGGGCTCTCAGGGTTCTTAATTAGGGATCTCTATCTTGAGAATGGAGGGTGGATGTTGTCCTTGGGTTTCAAGAATGATTAAGGTGCCTGTCAAAGCTCACTCAGAGGCACTGACCTGTGAGGTCTGCTATATCCAGAAAAGAGATACTGGCTGAGTCATAAGAACCAAGACAAGGAAGGGAGTGTCTGTGCGCGCGCCCCCAAGGAGGGCTCAGTGCAGATCGTGCACCGGCCCAAGTTTTGATTTTATTCTGTAACTGGTAAGGACGATAGGTCCTTAGCAGCTTAGCATGCTGTTTGTTTGGTAGTTGGATTGATTGATTGATCGATTGATTGGCTGATTGACAGTTGTCTTTGTTTTTTAAAGAAACTGCTGCATAAGCAGTGAGGAAAGTGAAAAGCCAAGAACATAATGAAGAAAGCACATGAGCAAGAATGACAGGAACATAACTTTGGCCACAGCACAGGAAATAAGGGAGAGGCTTCTAAGCTCAAACTCCTAAGGCTCACAACCAGCAGATGTGGTCTCTAGTTGGTGCATATTGATGGCTATTCTGTTTTTGGTTGCTGTTGGGAACTCCGTCCCCACCATCGCGTCTACTCTTCACAATGGCCTTCTAGGTGAAGAACTCGTACATCTCATCTTCTGAATCTGGAAACAGAAGCTGAGATTTGATCCCAGTTTCATTGTATCTGACGTGCAGCTGCTGAACCAGTAACAGTACAGCTTCCTACTCTCAGCATGGTTGAAGAGAGGGAAACACTGCCATGGGTTTTCTAGCTTTGATAAGGCTTTTGGAGAAAAAAAAATGGAGGAAAAATGTATGCTTATGGTTGGATTGTGAAAGCTGGGATTTCCACTGTAAAGTTCATCATATAAAGACACCTGGCACTCAAATCAGGATCTTGGCTGAATCCACAGATAAAGTTTCATCAGTGTAGGTAAAACTGGGACTGTGGGTGAGATAATCTGTGGAAAAGTAGAAGAGAAACATCAAAGGACAGTGACCTTTGATATTTCTCATGCTGAATGTATTTGCTAACATAATAATTTAGCATTTCAAAATCTGAAATTTTACCTCTTATCTAAGTGATATATAGATCTATATATTATGTTGTGTTTGTAAAACAGTTTAACTACATTGGTCATAATTCTTGTAACCTGAATTAAATAAATTAATTTGAGCCTAAGGTTTAGACTGTATATGCATGAGGACAAAAACAAACAAAAAAAACACAGAGAGAGACTTCAGTCAATAAAACTATCATCAATTTAAAAAAAAACTAAGAAAATATGAATAAACTGTGAATTTTACTTAACAATAATATAATTTTTCAATAAATCTAAAACTACCCTAGCATAGGTTCATTTTCAATCATTATAAAATATAATAGATGGAACTAATTTTGATAATATTTTAATAAGCCAAATGTGTTCCTGAATCATTTATTTCAACATGTAACCAATATAAAAAGTTTTTTAAATTTTTGCATTCATTTTTTATACTAAATAATCAAAATTCAATATCTAACTTTAGCTAATAGCACATCTCTGTTCTGAACAGAGCTTAATATACGAGCTATACCATTATATGAGGTAGCCAGGCACAGAAAGACAGATACCACATAAGTTCATGTATATGTGAAATCAAAAATAGTCCAGATTGTGAGATCTGAAAATAGAATGCTGGTTTTAGCAGGCTGGAGGAAAACATAAATGAAAAGGTCATAGACAATCAACACTTCAGTTACACCTCATATCCTAAGCCCTGGAGATCTACTACATAACTACCGTTATTCTATCTTCCACTAAAATAACTTAAAGAGGTGAATCCTGTGCTAAGCATTTCTGCAGCTCATAAGATAATATTAAGTACCTGGAAAGATTTTGGAAAGTGATTGATACATTGAAAGCATTGCCAGCATGATGACTTTATATGAGCATAATTGTCTCCAAACCAATAAAAAAGATCTACGTTAAATATAGTCATGGTTTTTATATGTCAATAACATTTCAATAAAACATTTACAAAGCAAAACAAAATAGCTCAATAGCCACATGTGGCCCATGGCTATTGCGTAGCTGCATACAGGTTTAGATTAACCCTGCATAGTCATGTTGGCATTTGTTCTATTCTCTTTCCCCACACCAAAAAATTTGTGCATCAGAGTGTTACACAGCAAAGAAAGACAGCTTTCAACAAAAGAGTTCAAGATGAGTAAGAAGTGAGCCAGACAGAGCCAAAAGAACAGCCAGGTGAAGGCCGTGGAAACCTGGGCCCTCATCACCGCTTAAAGGAGAAGCCTAGACAGGACTTTTGGGAACAGAGGTGCCACATGGAGACAGCTATGGAAGGCCAGAGGCAGCAGGAGTGACCCAGAGGAAGCAACTTGTTCAAAGGCATCACTAGGGCTAGCAGGAGACTTGGTTTAGCATCTCTGATTTCTGGAATCTCAGAACCCATTGCCCCAGGCATAAGCACCACAGTGAACTAATGGCAAGTTAGCAGAAGGCAAGCCACAAGACCCAGGATGCATCCTGTAGCAACCGATCTTCCGGGCTGCACCTACTGTGTTCCACTCGTACCACCTGGACAAGGATTTCTTATCCAGCAAAGGCAGGAAGTCAACCGCTGGTGGTTCCAGGTCCACATCTGCCAAGGGCCTCCTTCCCTGCTTCCATCCTCCAACCCCCAGGGAGCCGGCTCAGCTCCCCAGGACTACTGATCAACAACCCTGAACTCCAAAGCAGCTCAGGCAAGGAAAACATCTCTATCACAGAAGATGCTGAGGCTCTATCACAGATGATTCATTCACTTCACAGATCTCTGATGAGTTTCTTGGGGAGCTCTCAATTCTCTAATTTTCTAGTAAGGATGACAGATATAAAATAAAAACCACAGAATTACAGGTACAATCCTCGATGGTGCACTATTTCTGAATGAGCAAATGGGGGAAAGGCTGGATGCGACATTTGTATTAAACACTGAAGAATGACTGTAAGTTGGCCTTGTGGATATATGAAAGGGGGAACGTTTCAGACAGTAGAATCAGTACTGAGAAGGCCCTGATACACACAACACATGAATGGGTCTCCAAGGAGGAGAGGACTTCCTGAGGCCCTCCACCTAATTCCTGATGATTGTTTCTCTAAGGAAGGCAATATTGTCCTTGTTAGTTTACCCAACTTATGAATATGTAAATATTTTATCCTTAAATTTCTTTGTAGTGTTTTACATTCCTCTCTGTCCTTTAAATAAACATCCAGAGAGTTTCATTATTTCCTAAATTTGACAAGATAACAAATCAAGAGGGTTAAATATCCTTGACTTCACTGGAACTAGACTCTTGTGCTTCTTCTTGTATCTTCTCACTCATGTGGGTGTATGTACATATGTGGGGGCCAGAGGTTGATGTCAAGTGTCTTTCTTCATCATTTTCTACTTTATTATTTGAGACATGGTCTCTCCCTGAAAATGGAGCTCACAGATTGCCTGGGCTGGTTGGCCAGTGAGCAGGGATCTACCTGTCCCTATGCCCTAGCATTGGGTTTACAGAAATCCTGTGCTGATTTTTATGTGTATTTGCTGGGAACAAGACTCAGATAACTTGTGTTTGTACAATAGGTGCAGCCATCTCTTCAATTCTACATCTAGACTATAACCCCAAATTCCCTGCGACTGTGAATGGCATCATATTTTGCACTTCCTAAATCACCAGAAATCTATGGATTATGAATTATAACCACTAAGGGAAGCACCACTGGGTCAGTTGACCTTAATATCAGAAAAATACTTTGGAAATGTTAAATTCATCACACATGTAAAATATCTATGAAGAAAGGGGGCATTGTGAATGAAGTTAATCCAGTTCCAGGAGATCTGATACCCTCTTTCAGCTTCCACTGACATCTGGAATAATTGTGGTTCACATGCAAAAATGCAGGCAAAACATTCACAAAAATAAAATTAATTTCTTTTAAAAGAACAGAGTAAAGGGATACCTTTGCCTTGTAGCCAAAAATAAATAATTTTTTACTCCTTAGAATACTGGTGATGACTGAAATGACTGGGGTTCTCAGTAATAGAAGCGGACTACCAAATAGCAATGATGAGCAAGGCTGTTTCAACACTCGGGAGCAAATGTGCATCCACTAACTCTCCATCCAGCAGTCATAGACTTACAAGACTTGGAAATGGGTAGCACTTGTTCAGTGCCTTTATGACTGACACAGAAATAGAATCAAGAGACATGGTGGCAGAGGAATTGGGAGTTCAAGGCCATCTTTGGTTACACAGTGAGTTTGACACTAGCTCGAGATACATGAGATGCTGTCAGGGAATATAGACAGCCTGAGGTAAATCTCCGTAAAACCCACACAAAACAACATCAAAGAGAGAGACACTGGACTCAGCTGAGTCTGTTTCTTGCCTGTAAAATGGAGACAATATATTGCTCGTGTTCACAGAAGCATTCTCCAGTAGGTCAGATTGGGCGAGCTGCATAAAAGTGCCCTGGGCGTGTTGCCCAATTCATACAAATGTTTGATGGGTGGATGATGATCTGTGGATAAAGAAGTGAGCAATGACAAAGGGAATTACAGAACCAAGATTGAAAAGGATTTCAACAGATTGGGATTATAGGGAAACCACTAACATGACTCTAAATCAAGACAAACCAGAATCCTTCCGAGAAGCTGAAAAACAGGCCTGTGAAGGTTGTGGTGGGGTAGGAGGTGGGCTGATAGCAGCTGTAATAAAGTGGGGACTGATGGTGTGATATGGTGGCCAGACATGTAAAGCACTCCTGGGCTGTATTGCAAAGGGTTAGGAAGAGTCCGAGAAGGAGGAGAAGGAGAAGGAAGAGGAGACAGACATCAACCCAAAACTACACCACTGATTTAGAATTTTACATGTAATGTCAACCGAAACATTGTTGGTTCAAAGGAAACATATCAATTCAGTTAACCCTGGCAGAGATCACTAGTATTTGTTATAAAGGCTTGGGAGTACCCAAAAGACAGGTGGTGTGACAAAGAAATAGTGGCCCAGTTCAGCACTGGCATGTACTTTTATGTCCTTTAGAAAGTGACTTGATTCTGTTGTTCGCCTTGTGGAGCTCCAGACCCTTCTATTTCTCTCTCCCCCTTCTTTCATAAGATGCCCTGCACTCTGCCCAAAGTTTGGCTGTGAGTCTCAGCATCTGCTTTAATACCCTACTGGATAGAGTCTTTCAGAGGCCCTCTGTGTCCTGTCTTGTTCCTTATTTTTACCTTCTTCCAATGTCTATCCCATTTGCCAATAGGTAAGATTGAGCATCTTACCTATAGTCCCCCTTCTTGCTTAGCTTCTTTAGGTATACAGATTTTAGTATGATTATCCTATATTACATGTGTAATAGCTACTTATAAGTGAGTATATACCCTATGTGTCTTTCTGCTTCTGGGATACCTCACTCAGGATGATCTTTTCTAGTTCCCACCATTTGCCTTCAAATTTCATGATTTCCTTATTTTTAATTGCTGAGTAGTATTCCACTGTGTAAACGAACCACAATTTCTGTATCCATTCCTCAACTGAGGGACAACTGGTTGTTTCCAGATTCTGGCTATTATGAATAAAGCTGCTACAAACATGGTTGAGCAAATGTCCTTGTTGTATACTTGAGCATCTTTTGGATATATGCTTAGAAGTGGTATAGCTGGATCTTGAGGTAGCACTATTCCTAATTGTCTGAAAACCAAAAAATCTGGGCCTAGGAATCTTTTCTAAGACTGATACTCCAACCAAAGACCATTCATGGAGGTAACCTAGAACCCCTGCACAGAGGTAGCCCGTGGCAGCTCAGTCTCCAAATGGGCTCCTTAGTAAGGGGAACAAGGGTTGTCTCTGACATGAACTCAGTGGATGGCTCTTTGATCACCTCCCCCCTTAGGGGGAAGCAGCCTTACCAGTCCACAGAGAAAGACTATGAAAGACAGTCCTGATGAGACCTGATAGGCTAGGGTCAGATGGAAGGGGAGAAGGTCCTCCACTATCAGTGGACCGGGAAAGGGGCATGGGAGGAGATGAGGGAGGGAGGGAGGACGGGATTGGGTGGGGGTAAGGGGGGAGCTACAGCTGGAATACAAGAAAAAATTTAATTTAAAAAAATAATAAAAAGAAAGAAAGTGACTTGGTCCCACCAAACCCATGTTATTTCCTCACGTCTGATAAGAAGTCAGCTACTGCTCTGCATAGTTAGGGATTAAACAAAATTCCATATGACATGGACCCAGCACAGAGTGCACACATGGAGGGGACAGGCAAATGACAGCCGGACCCTCAGTTATTCACTAGGGACTTTTTTTTTAAGAATAACTACAATGGACTTTAACCCTGGCTCTATCTCCCTCTGACCTCTTCATCTTTGCATGATAGATGCAAAGATAGAGCCCTTCTTGGCATCTGCCCAAAGAGGCTTAGCAAATACAGACCCAGAAGAAAACAACCGTAGTTGGTTGCCGCCTCCTCCAGCGCAGACCAATGCAGGATGGCAGCTTCCTAGATGCAACAAATCTGAGGCGCTAGCTGAGCCTCTACTGTGTGCCAGATGGGGGAAATAGCATGTCTACACATGGTCCCCTCAGAATTTATAATCCAGTGGGAAAATCGAGTGGTGGGGCACAGGAAAAGACAGAGGTAATTACAAACTTGGTGCCAATGAAGAAAAACATGAGTCAGTCTTAATTTGGGGATCTTAAGACTTAGGCTTCTAGAACTGGATGCAAGCTGAGTGTGGAGGTCAGTAGGGAATTCCTCAGCTTTCCTCCAAAATAGCCGTATCACTTGGATCAGAGAGCTCTCAGCCTCTCTGAGAGGAGTCCCCAGCTTCTGGCCCACAAGAGACACTTCTTACTTCAGTCCACTGTGGAAAGACCTCCTAAACTTTATGCCACACCTCCCAGGAATTGCACTCCCTCCCACAACTCCTTCCATGTAATTAATGCATTCCTCCCTGTCAAAGATCAGCTGGAAGTCTCTGCCCTTTCAGGCCCTGACTTGCAGAACCTGCTGGCCCAGAAACAAACTAGACCTGGTCTGCCTGTCTCTAAGCTCCTGAAAAACATACATCTTCCCTAAAACCATGGTACCCCTTCTTTTCTGCCCTTCTCCTCCCACTCTTCAGCATCTGTGGAGATTTTCAGGGACAGAGTGGAGATTATCCTTGAGTATTTCTTGAGCTGGAGTTTGATGCCACCACACATTGCTGCCATCCTGTTCTCCATTCATTGTAGCATAATTCTAGAGAAAAGCCAAAGGCGGTGAGCAGAAAGACACAGAGACAGAAAATGAGATGCCCTGAGAGATGGAGAAAGAATAAGAAATGGAGTCAGGTGAAGATGTGGGAGGGAGAAGAGCAAAGATAGAAATAGTAGAGGAAAAGATACAGAACTGTATGTAGACATGGCAGGCCCAGGGACACAGAGGAAGAGCATGGAAGCATGAGGGGAAGCACGGGGGAAGGAAGGGCATCATACAGGACAGCAGTGACAGGTCACGTGCTCTCCAGGACTCAGGCCCCCACAGTTAGGTCACAGACTGCTGGGTGGCGAGGATAGATTCTGGAGAATAATGACTCCCCAGATCTCACAATTGGTGAGGAAGCCGCCACAAGGTGGGGACAATGAGTGGCCTAGAATTAGAGTTAATTTATAATGAATCTGGCAAATCACAGCAAGCAGGCTGGGTTCAGTCAGAAAAAAAATGATGGCATTTTCCACAGTGCAGCAAGTGTCTAAGACTAATTGAGCGGGAAGCCACCACCCTTCTGATAGCCCCACCCATCCCCTCATCCTTCATTCCACAGACATTTAGTTGGCATGAGCAATGTGCCTGGCCCTGGGAGGGGCCCTGGAGACCTTAGCACAAAGGGCAGATGCAGCTCCCAGCGAGGCCAGGATTGGGAGGGGGGGACAGGAGGAGGGTTAAGCCACCAAGACACCTGTGAAAGTCTGTGGGCACCAGGAAGTGGGATGTTCTGGAAAAGCCAACCTTCAAAAAGTACCTTTAAAAGCAAGAGGAGCATCAGGACAGGGTATGAGAACAAAGGCATAAAGATGGCAAGCAGGCAAAAAAAGATGAGGCTGAAGCGCTTTACTCAGTCAGAAAGAAGCCACAGCATGGTTTCCACTGGGGGTGATGGGAAGTATGCCTCACCCCAGATCCAGAGTATCTTTATTAACTGGGCAAAGAGGAGTAAGCCGTATGTCTGGTTAGACTTCAGTCTTACGCAAAGTGGGGCCTCTGCCCTTTGTAGTGTTCACTTTTCTGGAACTAAAATGTATTCCACAGTCTTTCCTCTATTCCCAGCTTAAATTGTAGAAAACAAGCAAATCAATGAGCTCAGGAGCCTGGCCCTCCCACAGAAGACCAGCAGGCTTGAAAGACATGTCAGTACTCCTTCACCCTAGGCTCTCTCGGACCTGCCAGCCTGTGGGTGTATCTGGCTCCTCTTTGCCACCACAAGCTTGAATTCAGCTGACACAGAACTCCCCCGTGTGGCTGAGGCTGGTACCTAAGAAAGCATATCCTTCCCCTGAGAGTCAAACAAGAGGCGCCCAACTGTGTACGCCGCAGCTGAACAATGATTGGACGCCAAGAGTGCGCGCTAAGATCCCTGCTCACATCCACTCATTTAACCCTCATACCAGTCACTGGAGGCTGATTTAGTATAATCTCTAAGTGCCTGATGGAGAGCTAGGAAGAATTTCTCAATAAAAAGACAAAGAAAAGGCAGGCAAACCGCCTGCTGGGGGCTGCCACAGACCTGACCTTGAAAAAGCACTTGCCAGCTGAATGCTCTGGCCTTAGTTAAAGCATATATTCTAAAATCCTTAAAAGTGGGTGGTTTGGAGTAAACAGCAATCCAGACCACGCAGGCCTGGAGAGGCAGCCTCGGTGAGAGATGACAGAAAACTCCATAATTCCCCTCCAAAGTCAATGAGTCCTTGAGGCCTGAAGGTAGTAACTAACTCAAAAAAGAAGGGACCTCTACTTGAGGGACAGTAAGAAGAGTCAATAAATCAATAGTGATGTCTTAGCCCACTGTATGCTTCTTTAAAAACGGAATACTAGAGTCTGGTAATTCACAGTGAACAAAAACGTATTCTGTGCAGTGTGAACTCTGTGAGGCTTAAGGTAAAGAGTCAGCATCAGGCCAAGGCCCTCTTGCTGCATCATCCTGTGACAGAATGGGAGAGCACAAGAGAGTAGGGTGCTTGCACACTCATTTTAAAACAAACTCATGCTTACATCATCAACCTTAGTGCACTAGTAACCTCTAACAAGGCCCATTTCTCAACACGATTGCCTATCAGGGACTCGGTTTCTAACACATGAATGTCAAGAAGTGTATTCGAACGGTGGCAGGTGGCTTTGGGTGAGACTTTTTCTTCACATCTCGTGGCTACTACTACGAGTACTTCCTGTATGTGAGGTGTTAAATTCACATTTTCTGAGAAGTCTGTCCCCAGCCTCTACGCTCACAGAAAAAAAAAAAAAACTGCACGGTCAAGAGCCTTTAACAGTACAGGATTGTTTTAGCTATTCTGGGGTCAGATAGAAGGGGAAGGGTCCTCCCCTATCAGTGGACTGGGGGAGGGACATGGGGGAAGAAGAGGGAGAGAAGGTAGGACTGGGAGGAGACAAGGGGGGGGCCTACAGCCAGGATACAAAGTGAATAAGTTATATTAATTAATTAATTAATTTTTTTAATAAAAAAAAAAAAAAGACAGGACATCAAGAGGTGAAAGGATTGCTAACAACAAACCTGCAGGGCCCACTGACTCAGAGTCATGAGCCAAGGAAGTCAGTTGCCTCTGAAAACTTCCCTCTTTAGTTCAGGAAAAAACATGCCCAGTCCTGCTGACACCTTGATTTTATCTCATGAATTACGGTGTCAGTTTTCTGACCTCCAGTATTATGAGGGAATAAGGTCGTATCATTTTAAATCATCAATTTAGGGAAAGTTTGTTGCTATAAAATGAAGAAATTAATCTTCTAGCTTTATAAAAGTATTCATATCTCTAAATAAGACAATTATAACAACCAGTTCCAACATCCGATAGACAGATTTTATCTGACACAGCTGATCCAGGTTTCTTACAGAAGCATAGTTAGTTGTTTGACTAGGTAATCATTGTTTTGCTTCTTGAAATAATTTTTTTTTTTTTTGCTTTAATTTGTCTGCACTTTGCCCTTAGGTTTTCTAGTGTTTGTCTGAAAAAAAAAACTATATGCTTTTTAAAAATAAATAAAATGTTAATCCTTTTTAAACAAATAAAAATAAAATAAAAAATAAAAAAAAATCTCTGACAGAAAGGCCTGTAAAGTTTGCATTCTACCCCTGCTGTGTAAATCAGGAGTAGCTGGTGTGTCTCTCTAAGCCTGACACAGTGGAAAAATCACACTGGTTACAGGCCTGGGAGGCCTTAGGAAAAATGACAAATGAAGAGCCAATCTAATGATATCCAAAGGAAAGGGTCTGTGAAAAGCAAAATCCCAAGTAAAGGTGAGGTTAGGAAGACTCACCATGTTGTAAGAGATGTGAAAACACTCTGAAAGCAAAAGCCAAAAGCACCATGTACTAATAATAGATGTATTAATAATAGATGGGGAAAATATGTTCATGTGTCCTCCTCCTCATGTCCACACTTTCCTCTTTCTCCATTATTCCCTTGTCTTTGTATGAGGCCCAATAAAGCAAGAACCAGCCTGTGTATATCTTTTGAACAGGTGACTGTGGGGTGGGGGGAGGCACTGCCTCTGCTACAGAGTTAAATGGCTCTTCCCTTTGGGAAGGAGGATCTGGCAGAGCATGGCTGGGAGCTACTGAATGCAAAGACTCTGGGCCCTCTCTCAACTCAGCATGGCCTGGACAGGCACAGACAGGCCACAGACAGTGGACAGCACCAGTGAACACAGCTCTTCCTGGCTGGTCTTTACAGTGCGATGAAAACAAGGCACAGAAGGCTGGAGATACAGAATTCATCACACAGAAGTCACTGCAGCCATCTTGTTCCTCTGGGAGGGACCAGGGTAGAGAACTGGAACTGCCCCCATAGGGCTTTCCACAGAGCAGTGATGAGCAACGTGAACAGACAGAAAGGGGCTGGAATTGGCTCTTTCACCTTTTTTATGTTTTTCTTTTTACCCAGCAAACATTTGTAGCATTTGCTGTGTCGATATCAGCACAGGATATGTAGTGACAAAGAAAATTCAGCAGCCATACTGGAAAAGCTGATACCCCAAGAGAGGGCAGACATATCTGAAGACAACCAACCTCAGCCCTTAAATTAGAGGAGTATTCAAATGAGTACAAGAAGGGTATGTATGTAGGAAGACTGGAGACATAGATGAGCACGGGGAGACTCCAGACAGACCATGGGTGTTTGCATACAAGGCAAAGGACAGGTAGCAAGGGGAGGAAAGCCTCACCTGGATGAGCAGATGGGTGGAAGAAAACGGGGAAGAGAGGAAGCTGCACCAGACTGAGGACCATAAGCACAAAGCTTGAGAGACTCTGGAGGATATCAGCAAGAGAGGACACCGTAACTGCAACACAAGAAAGGTGAAGAAAGGAGGTGACAAAGGTGCTGAGCCAAGGTGGAAGTTAAGGACAGACACCCGAGAGGAGGAAGAGCATCGTCAGATGGGCCTGGGGATTCTCTCAGTGCTTGAAGTGAGGCCACATCTTGATGATGTTGTTCAATGCCCGTCCAGGGGACAGGAGGTTAGACAAATCACTGTGGCCCATTAGCAGGTAGTTGGGGGTACCCCTTCACCACGGCACACTGGATCAAGTCCTGGGCCACCTGCAGTGCAGCTTCATTTGGATGCTTTTCTGAAAGAAAACACACACACACACACACACACACACACACACACACACACACACTCACACATTTACCCATAATCATTAAGATCTCAAAGCTGCTTGGCTATGGCAGTGACAAATACCTGGATTCCAGTCTCCCTTATCTCCCACCCTATCCTGTCCCACAGTTGCCAACAACTAATTAGGGAAAGAAAGAAAGAAAGAAAGAAAGAAAGAAAGAAAGAAAGAAAGAA
>NW_026587382.1:3078961-3155088 GCF_907164565.1 Psammomys obesus | reverse complement strand
AAAGAAAGAAAGAAAGAAAGAAAGAAAGAAAGAAAGAAAGAAAGAAAAGACAAAACTACTGTGTTTCCTTATTCTATCTGGCCAAAATATCTTTAGAAAATTAAAAACAGCCCTAGATTAGAACACGATACAGTTTCTCAGTGTGTGCAGAACAGATACAGCGCACTGGATTATCATCTGCTATGCCATCACAGGCAAGGCTACATCCCAACATTACTGCCATGGTTACCAAGAAAGAGGACACATTTACCAAATGAGACATAAAGGTACCAAAGTTTTCAAAAGGCTTTCTTTTTCTCCTTTGCCCCATGCTTGTCTTGGGTTTGGACATAAAATGAAATGGACTTTTGGATGGATGTAGAAGAATTGGGGACAAATACTCTGTTTGGAAGATGCACCTAGTAGCAGTCATTCTTTACTGAGCATTTTCTTTAAATATAAACTATTCTGCTGATGCTACAGTATGCTTTCAGTGCCACAATACTCTCTCCATTTGCTCTGTGTTCCCTGAGTATTCCACATGACACGTTATTAGGCAGAACTCTCTGCCCCACTTATGCCTTACCTACAAAGTTTCCCATGAAGGCAGTTCCTAAAGCAATGTCATTGTATCCGTAGGGGTGAGAGCCTTCGATATGCCAGCCAACTCCTTCATATACTCCACCATCCTGGCCCACTAGAAAGCTAGGATTGGGTAAAGAAAAACAAAGAAGGCAGTCTGAGAAACACAGTTTGCTTCAGTCACTTCCTTAATCATTAATCTAGTCTTTCATCCATGTACCACATGCTGTATGAATGTCCCATAAGTGCCAATGTGCAGAAAGCAAAAGCAAAGCTTTGCATTTTGCGTTCATCCCCAGTATTGAATCTGATTTAGCCAAGATGACTGGACCTCCTTGACTGTGAGCAATGGACATTTTGACCACTGACCATTCTGGTCCTACAGCTTTCTCCCCCCTAGGCTTCTATAGACAATGTTATCATTTGCGGCTCTCTTTCTCAGGTCATTTCCATCTCACCTACCTTCCCTTAATTATTGTGTTTCTCAGAATCCTATGCTTCCTCCTTAGCACCCTTGTCTGCCTGTTCTCTCTTCCCTCTGAATACATTCAGCCATATTAAGCAATCATCCACCCCCACAGCTTCAACTATTATCTATAAAATCCAACATGTAAAAAATAAAATACAGTCACCTTTTACATTTTCTGCACCAAGAAAATGAAGCATCATCTTAAATCCTTCATTTTCCCTCTCAGAGCCCAGTTCAACCCATGACTCATCAATTGTGTCTTCTGCATAGCTGTTAAATTCTCTCACTACTCCCATCCAACTGCCATTGTGCAACTCCAGCTTGGGATACTATAACAGCAACCTGCCCAGAGTTTAGCCTTTTCCCAATTCACTCTTAAAATCATAACCAGGGGGCACGGAGAGATGGCTTCACAGCTGAGAGCGCTTGATGCTCTTGCACTGGACATGGGTTTGCATTCCAGCACCCACATAGCAGCTTACATCCATCTGTAACTCCAGTTACAGGGCATCCAACACCCTCTTCTGAGCATGCCTGTGGTGGGCATACACACGAGCAGGCAAAACACTCACAAGATAAATTAGATAGATAGATAGATAGATAGATAGATAGATAGATAGATAGATAGATAGATAGATAGATAGATGAATGAATAAATGAATCTATAAATACATTTTCATTTTTGCTTTTAAAAGGGTGTGGCTTTTTACAGTCCTTAGTTCCCCTTCACACAAAGTCATTGCTCATTACTTACAAGATCTCCTCAGCGGTCAGGCTCCTGAAGCTTCTACCCTTCTCTTGTAAATCCATTTTCAGGGTTGAGTGGGAAATGTCTTGTTTCCTCAAAGACACATGCTTTGTCTGTATCCCAAGCTTCTGAATGTGTTCTTTAACTAGATCACGCCCTCTTTGCCAAGAACCCTCATGCCTTATTCATATCCTAGTAAGAATGGTGTTCTTCATTGGCCTTTCTCTGACATCTGTCATTCTTCCAAAGTATTCTAGGCTCATCTTATCTGTGCTCTGATCTTCCAACACTGTGCTTAGCATTTTGCACTGTAATCACTTGTTTATTGAATCTTTCAACTCCGCAAAGAAAGGAACCATATCAATCTTGCCTAGCACTAGGCAGAATAGACACCCAATAAATGTGTGTTACGGAGTTAGAAAATGGGACATGAGTGGGTGCTTTCCCCAGTTACAACCATATCAGTGCTGGCAACAGCACACCAGGCACAGAGGTGGGCAGACATTCCAGCACAGGTTTGAAAGTTGAGGAACAAGAATCAACTCTGCTGGTGTTTGCCAATTTGTAATTTCTACATTTGCAGTCACTCCTTATTATCTGCAATGACTATAGCAAGATTATAAAAAGTCCTGAAAAGTGAAGCAGGTTCCACTCAGACACACGAAGAGGACAGCTGCAGCTAGAGCACACTGTAGAGGCAAACTCATCCAAGACAGTCACAAAATGCATTAAGTACCAATAAACAACTAAAGTTTATTGCTTTCTAACCCTAAGTTCCACCTATGAAAAGTATAAGGAATCCACCAAATAGTTTCTGCTATTTCATTAGACTAATATGTTTTTTTAATATAATACTCTCATGAAAGGAGCCAGAAGAGAATATTGAATCTCATGCCCTGTCTTCAAGCAGAAAATATTGTCCTTACAGTAGAGATGAGAGAAAAGAGCCTAGAGGGGTTGAAATTCCTGTGTGGTGAGTAACAGAAGAGTAACTGACATCAAAGAAGAGTCTAACATCAAAGAGAAGAAGATGGAGCTGGCCAAGAGCTTTGCCCCTTATTCTTTAGGACAGAGTGCCTCAGAAGGCAGACCCCTACTCTGGCCTTCCTTGAGGGTTCAGAGTTTTCCATCCTCACTGCCTCTTATGCACTAATTTTAGTCTTCCAATCATGCTGGAGAACATGCCTGAGAGGTCAAGTTGTCAAGCTGTATCCTGAGTGATGCTCAGTCCAGATTCTTGCAAGAATAAAGTATGGCACCAAGACTCCCCCAGCCTTGGTCTCCACTGCTCTGAAGAAAAGGGGTCGTTTCTCACTTACTGATATGCGATGTCACAGAAATCTTGTTTGTCCATGTGAAAGGACTGTGTGTCCCTGACACGAATTAAGCAGTCGGCAGACTTGTTGCAGCTTGTCCCAGCAGTGTGGATGATGATGACAAATTTGGCTGGAAGGTTCATTTGAGGACAGTGTGTCTCTCTGGCTTCCCAAGCAGATCGAGGGATGATATCGGGGCATGCTACAGCAAAGTGAAAAACCAAAAGGATGAGAATTTGCTTTAAGCTCTCATAAAAGCAACATACAGCCAGAGACCAGTTTCCAGCAGTCTCTCAGCAGTGTCCGACAAAAATAGACACAGTCTAATGTGAACTTGGCAGTAGAAGTCTCGAAAAGACAGGTATATGGATCAGGGCATTGGAGCAATATAAGAACCAATATGAAAGTAGAAAGGAACAGACTAGTCAGAGAGAGGCACAATTGTATTCAAAACACAGGATACTGATACAGAAATTGTGGTACCTTTACACAATGGAATACTGATCAGCTATTTAGAAACAAAGAAATGAAATTTGCAGGCAAATGTATGGAACTGGAAAAGATCATCCTAAGAGAAGTAACCCAGACCCAGAAAGACATACATCACGTGGTATGACTCACTTATAAGTGGATATTAGACCTATTGCACAGGATAAACATACTACAATCCACGGAACCAAAGTAGGGCCCAAAAGAAGGTGTCAGAATGTCACTCAGAAAGAGAACACGCAGCAGAAGTGGATGAAGAGAGGAAACTGGGAAAGAGATGGAATAGGGAGGGAAACAAAGGTGGGAATCAGAACGGAGGTGGGAGGGGGGAGGGCTGGGACAAGAAGGGACACTGGGGTGGCCATCTCTTTGTCAAGCTGGAGGCCTGGGACGGGGCAGGCTCCTGGGAGGACATGGGTGTGACTCTAGCTGAGCCTCCTAGCAGGGGGAGACATGAAAATTGAAGTGACCACCTCCTAGCCAGGCAGGACTAGTGGAAGGAAGGGAACAACAACTCAACAACAAAACCTGTGATCCAAAACTTACCCTACCTACAAGAAGTTCAGGGATGAGGGAACAAAGATTGACAGAAAGCCTGACCAATAATTGGCCCAAACTAAGACCTAACCCATGTTCCAGAGCCAGCCTCTGACTGAAAATGATACTGTGCTATGCTTTCAGACAGGAGCCTAACTCCACCCAGTAGTGGACTGAGACAGATGCTGGGACTCGCAGCCAAGCATGGGACAGAACTCTGGGGGTCCTGCGTGTTGGGGAAAAGACCTGGAGGGGACAGGAACCTCACAAGAAGACCAATAGAGACAACTTACCCAGTCTCATGGGGGCTTCCAGAGACTGAGACATTAACTAAGGGGCATGCATGATCTGGACCGAGGAGGCCCCCTGCACATACGGGCAGCTTGGTCTTCATATGGGGCACCTGGCGAGTGGCGGAGGGTGAGCTGATTCTAACATGAACTCTGTTGCCTACTTTTGGATCACTTCCCCCTGGCAGCACTACCTTGCCTGGCTCAGGGGATGAAGATATGCTCAGTCCTGACGTGACTTGATGTGCTAGGGAAGGTTAATGTGGGGGGGGGGGGGGGGGGCCCTCCTTTTCTAGGGGGAAGGGGAAGGAGAGTGAAGTGAGGGAATTGGGAGGAGAGGGGGGAGGGGCACCGTCTGGCTATAAAGTAAATAATCTAATATAAAATAACAAAATCAAACACAGGATGCCTACACACACATGTGTGTGCCATATAAAGTGGGTGTGCGCAAGCGAGCTCACTCTTTAAGCCAGTCAACTGTATGTGGAAATAATATGGAGTCTACAAAGAACTCACAATGTTACAGAATTATCATTTTTTTTTTTAGTATAGTACCAGCCCAAAAGCAATAAAATGGTCATTTAGGGATTTCTAATTGTAAAAAACAAAATCTTAAATATCAAGGAATTAAGAAAAAGGATGTGTTAGCAGACAGCTAGGCTACTGGAGGTGCTTACTAATTTTGTTGGTTTTAATTGGCTGACCACTCTTTTCAAACCAGCACACCATTTTCATTTTTCGGTTTCGTAGAATAACCATTCTAATACCAACATTACCTGTAAGTTCCAATTTTCTCAGTACCACGGCCATGGAAAAGGTTGGCTCACTTTGGAAAAGTGTGTGTGTGTGTGTGTGTGTGTGTGTGTGTGTGTGTGTGTGTTCCCACAGTATGTAAATATGTCTACTCAGTTTCCACGTCTTACTTCCCTCTCTCCCAGCCATGCTGGCTAACACATTTCATTTGTTGCTTGCTCATGTTCTGACTTTGCTCACTGAAGTATACAATCCTTGATGGTGGGAGTTTTGTATTTTTTTTTTCACAGATGTATGAAAATCTGAAGACTGCATGCTTTTTGTAGACTCAGTAAAAATATGAGTATACATTTATTTGAGGCAAGAATGCGTCCTGATAATAACATTCTGGTGAGATGGAAAGGCCAGGGAAATCATGTCTCCCAACTCCGTTAATTAATAGGGATGTTGTTCAGTAGAGGACTTATCTAGCATGCTCAATCCCTGACTAAATCTCCAGTGATTAAAAAAAAAAACTTTTCCAACTTCATAGTTCTGGCATATGTGAGATTTTCTCAGTCCAAGTAACCCTTGACAGCCTAAAAGGAAAATATTTCCAAATGTGGCTGGAGAGCAATGCAAAGATTGGTGTACTGAGCTGAGGGTTTTACCTTTTTTGGGTATCTCTGAATGTTGAGGAACAAAGCAGGTTTCTTCCTTTAAGAGAAATGGATGGATGTACCTGGGTGACAGGTAACTATGCTGGATGGCAAAGAAGATCAGGTCCCCTGTAGCGGGTAAAGCAGCAGGGCTGGGGCTGATGCCTTCCGGAGAGCAATATGAAATAAAAACTGTTATTAAGAAAGTTCAGCCTGGCCGCCGCAGCAGCGAAGAGTGTGAGACACCACCTGACCTGAGTGATCAGTAGACAGGAAAAGACAAGCAGAACGCCTGAGAGATACAAACTATTTGGTCAGAACTCTAAGCAGTCACAATTAGGAACCTCTTCTGAGGGCCGAACTCAGACTATTTACTCTGTGTTGAGAAAGGAGGTAAGAACCTGATGAAAGATACTTGGGGAGAAACTTGCTTGAGTAAGTCAAGTGTAACCAAACTTGTGAGAAAGGATGACAGTATTTACTGAGCAACTGCCAGGATCAGGCATGCCGTAAACTCTTTTATATTTGTCCTCCTGTGGTTCTTGCTGAACCTCCCTATTAAAATCCCCAGTAAAGGGAGGAGCAGTCCTGTTAGGCCACAGAGGAGAGCTTTGCAGCCAGTCCTGAAGATACCTGATAAAACAGGATCAGATGAATGGGGAGGAGGTTCCCCCCATCAGTGGACTTGGATAGGGGCATGGTGGAGATGAGGGAGGTAGGGAGGGACTGGGAGGGAATGAGGGATTGGGACATGGCTGGGATACAGAGTTAATGAAATGTAACTGATAAGAAAAAAATAAAATTCAAAAAAAATAATAATAAAATAAAATCCCCAGTAAAGAATGGTGTGTCCTGGTTGATATCTCTTATTGACCTATTGGCCTTCAGCACCATCTTGGCCCTCTGCTCTGCTCTGGTATGTGTGGAGGAGGTCATTAACTACTTCAACTCCCTTGCCTTGCCTACTGGCCTCTTTTTGTCTCTACCAACAAACAATACTGAAAGAAAAAATAATCCATGCTATCTGCCTCTGGCAATGAAAACACCAGTGGCAGATGACTTCAGATTCCATTGGCCGTAACTATGAACTCCATGTCCATGGCAGTTGCAGCAAGATATAAACTAGGAAAGAGCATGAAAGAGGGGAAAACTACAGCTCATAGAGTGCAACAGCAGAAAGGATTTCCAGAAACAGTGATTATCAGGGATGGCAAATGCAATGTAGGCTAAAAAGATATTAGCATTGAGAAAAGAAGGCGGTGGGGAGGTGGAGAACACTTTGTGTCTGGAGGAAACTATTATTACCTTACTGCCGAAGAAGGCAATGCTCAGAGAAACATTATTGTAGCCTCGAGCATGCAAGCCTTGGACATGCCAACCAACTCCTTCATACACCTTGCCATCCTCCCCAACCAGGAAGCTGCCAAACAAAAATATAGAGTTAGTGGTAATCCTTCATATCAAGAAAATTCACTTTACCAAAGTAATCCTAGAGGCTCCTAAAAAAGTGAGGTTTCAATAACTTAGTAATGGGGACAATTTTAGACCTCCTAAAGAAGTAGAAAGATATTTTAATTTTGGTTTTGATTTAGATTACATTTATTTTCCAGACTCTCACTTAAAAAAAAAAAAAATACTCACTTAATTCAAAGTGGAATTTGAATGTGTGACTCTCCAGAACCTGATGACAATTAGTTCCATCTTTTTAAGGGCCAATCCACCTTATCTTTTGTTTTTGTTTTTAATTATAGGACCAATCACTTGAATATTCTTTAAAGCAATTAAAGACAACACAAGAGTTTCTTTAAACTGACCCCACACAGATTCCTGCAGGCTCTTAATCACAGAAATTTGTTTTACTTCATTTTTATTGCCTGTTTTTAAAATCATGTCTATATTCTTTTATTCTACTTGCTTCTTTTATTTTTTTTTTTGGTCCATTCTGCTGCTCTCTACTTTCCAATCCATCTTGAAATGGTTTTTCATAACTCTTGCTATATTCAGCCTTTTACTAGATTGTGAATTCCAGAGCAAACTGAACACAGAAAGAACACTTTCCAAGGTCCTGTAAAGACCCTGCTGGAAGAGAGACTTTTTCACCTGACACTGAGAACCACACGGCACCTGAAGCATGCCCACCAGTTCTCTGCTTTTGGGGGTTCCCAGCAGGTTCCCCTGTCACTTCTGCAGAGCCCCTGATTAGTTCAATGTCAACACTCCCTTACAGCTGCAGTAACCACACTGTTGAAAGGAGGTTTACATTGCCACTACGGAAACCTGATTTTTAAAGACAGAGCAGTTAAAACCACTTACAAACACCATGATTGAAATAAGCAACATTTCAGTGACAGTCATGGAATGACAGGGAACAGTGACTGCTGATAAACTATAGTTAATAAAGTCGCACGACTTCCACCAAGGGCTGATTGGAGGTCCCTGGCAGAATATAGATTCAGGTGGTACAGCCAGTCTCCAGCTGGTCTTGCATATTTGGGTTTAACTAAAAATATATGAAATCACAGAATATCCTTTCTAAAACGTATAATTCAGAAATTATTCCTATTTGTCTTTTAAATCCCCTAGCCTGCTCTTTTTCTTCATATGATGGTGAGGTCTCTCATTCTTGAGGTTAATAAGAACTCTCAAAGTAGATACTCTCTCATTCTTGAGGTCATCAACAGAATCCTCAAAGTAGATACTGCACAGTGCAAAAACCTTCCATGCCTCCCATTCACTTTAACATGTGCTCTCTTCCCATCATTCCCCATGCCCATTCATCCCCTTGTGTTATCCAGGGGTCATTCAGGTTAGCAAATGGGAAAATGCTTCATGGATATGAGCCCTTGCCTGGAAGGGAAGAAGTGAGTTGTATCAACACACAGTCTTGACACAATTCTGAACCCATGCCCCTTGCTATGCACTACTTTAAGCAAATTCTTTGGTTGCCATAGACTATGGCATTCTCACTTATGTAATAAAGATAGTAAACTTTCCCTTCCTCATTGCTCCTAGTTGGGAAATAGCAATGAAGATCTGTCATGCTGGGGCCTTCTAGGGGTGACAGCAGTAATTACATAACCTCCCGTGTGTCCTTTCATGAGCTCCCAGAGTAAAAGCACTCTTGAATACATGGCTCAGAGTTGTACCTCCTAATGACTACTGGATTATTATTATTTAGTTATTTTTTCCCTAACACTCTTCAGTCATGATAAACACAACACAAATGAAGCCCAGAAAATGGGAAATACAGGGATTTGAAGACCTGGCCATCTCTTACTTGAAGGCCACATCACACCAGCCTCTGTTATGTACAGAATGAGACTGTAGAACCCGCACCATCTGGCTACAGATAATCTGATCTTTGCACTCCATCCTGGTAAGATGCTCTGTGATGAGGTAGGGCACAGGCAGGTCCAGCGGGGCTTTGCAAGTGAGTGAATTTGATCCCCACTCCTTTCGGGAAACTATGGTAGGACTGCCTGTAAAAGAGACAACAGATGAGCATGTGACAGACCCTACCCCAGACACTAGCTCCTCCACTATGGCATATGGAAGCCTTGGAGAAAGCTTCTCCACCCAATACTACCCATTCTCGTCTCAATAACCCAGTTTGGGCTTAGTAATCACCTAAATCTATACTCAGCCCTGTTAAGTTGCTTGGTTGCAGGAGAGACTGCTGAAGTTGGGAACCTGTTTGTATCTCCAAGAATGGGGCATGAGCAATAAGGACCTGGGAATGGATCTGGGAATGAGTTTAGAGAAAACGATCCTTAGTAAATTGTCTAAACTATGGAGTTTCTGAAAATAGACATAGTGCTTCATACATTTCTGTCACAAGAACCAGTATGTCTGATAGCTCAGTAGGACTATTTCTAACAGGAACTCAATGACTGGCTCTTTGACCTCCCCACCTCCCAAGAGAGGAGCAGTCCTGTTAGGCCACAGAGGAGGACTTTGCAGCCAGTCCTGAAAATACCTGACAAAACGGAGTCATATGAAAGGGGAGGAGGTCGTCCCCTATCAGTGGACTTGGAAAGGGGCAGGGAGGAGATGAGGGAGGGAGGGATTGGGGAGGGAATGAGGAATACAGCTGGGATACAGAATTAACAAAATGTAACTAATGAGAATAATAAAAAAAAAGAATAAATAAATAAATAAATAAATAAATAGATAGATAGATAGATAGATAGATAAATAAATAAATAAATAAGTAAATAAATAAATAAATAAATAAGAAGAACCAGTATGTCCTTCATAAATCTATTAAGTTTGTTCCAGATAATGACACCCATCTTGGCATGTGGCACTATGAAGTGTACTCATGGTTCTGCTGGTCGGTATGCAGATGACACAGGGTAAACAATATTGCTATTGTTAGGGACCAGGGAAGACTTCAGCAATCCTAGAGGGTGGGTTTAATGAAGGTAGGTGTAATGAAGGCCTCAACAGGGCAGGGGAATGGGATAATAAAACCCACAGGACCTTCAGAGCTGGCAGGACAGACTGAAGTCTGTCTTACATTGCAGAGAAATCACTAAATTGTGGCAAACAACATGAAAATACACCCAGTATTTAAGAATCACCAAGCTCAGATCCATTTAGTTCAACAGAATTCACATATATTTACTCCATGTCTAATCACTTTATAAAACAAGAAAACACGTCACGATGTTGTAAAGGCAGTCCTGCATTGACAAAATTGGTATTTACTTACGAATGTAAACTCTGTGCTGGGCTTAACTATGATGATGATGGCAGTGGTGAGGGGGAGATGGTGAGGCAGTTAGAGCTATAAATTACTTAACATTCATCATTTGAACACTGTGCTAAACCTTTATAGTCAAATTGACTGGACTTAGAATCATTGAAGAGACAAGTCTCTAGGCATGTCCACAAGAGATTATCTAGATTAGGTGAGTTAAACTATGAGGATCTGCTTTTAATATGGGCAACTGGGATACCAGACTGAATAAAAGGAAGCCGAGCATGAGCATCCACTGCTTTCTGCATTACAGCTGTGGAAACAAGGTGACCAAATGCCTTAAGTTCCTGCCACCATGTCTTTCTGTCATCACGTCATACATACATGCATCCATCCATCCATACACACACACACACACACACACACACACACACACACACACACTGTAAGCCAAAATAAACTCTTTCTCAAATATTTTGTCACAGAAATATAATCAATACAATATCCAATTGAATTCTCAATAAAAATTCTAAGAAGTGGTTGATGTCTTATTTATATCTTGAAATCAAATAAGACTCATGAATTAACTGATGGAGGATCACAACAGCTGTCAGACCATTGATAGAATCTGTCAATTTCATAGCAGTTAAACAAGTGGCAAAGCTATACATGCTTTAGCAAAGACAATGCTAGGAACATTTCTTTTTTAGTCCACATAAGAACATTGTGTGTCATTCAGTAAAAGCAAGTCTGAGGAGAAGAAAGAAAACTTACCACGTGCCAGGAGACACAGAGTAGAGAGGACAAGAAGCCAGGGCAGCATCATTGATGGTCCCAGGACACAGACACGGAGTTTAATCAGCAGTCCTGGAGGGCACTGGTTTGAAAAACACTGACAGTTAAAATGACTGTGCTAACTGCATGGCATTCTGTCTGTTTCCCTACTCTCTGTGTACTCTCTTCTGAGGGACAGCACTCGGCTCAGGCTTCTCAGGATCACCTGCACACTTCAGTTGTTTCATACATAGGAGGAGCCTAATGGCAGAGCAGGCCTTCTTCATAGCTACTTTCTAGGGCCCAGGAGACACCTCTTCCTTGCAGTGTATGTGGCTGATACTGAGCCTTCCACAGTGAACAAATGAAGCAATTTCTACAGTTCTTCAGTAGCAGCCATAAAGACGCTGTATAGACATTTTCATTTCTAATGTTACAATTTATATTTTGCCCTTACAAAACATCTGTAAGACAATTATCCTGAAGTCCATTTCTTTTTACAGGGAGGAATACTCAGATTCAGAAGCATTGAACGGAAAATAGAGGCAAGTACGGGCTCCATTATTTAGAGCATTGGACAATCAGCAATATGGAAGGTCATAGAGTTAAGTTCCCTATTCTAAAATCACTGAGAAATGATCAGTCAGCCTCTACTGGGACATGAAGATAACAACCACTCACTGATCACATTATGTGGTCCAATTATTATGTGGGGACTTTTTAGACACTTCGTTAAGGCCTCAAACTGATATGTGAGAGTATTAGGTCACATTCCCAAAATTCCCAAATTAGAAGGAACAGAGAGTACCTCTCCTAGCCAGACTTGTCAGACTCCAAGGCCTACTGAACACCCTAATTCTGCCTTTGTTTCTGGTGGTGGAGAGGTGGAGATTCTCAGCATGGGACTAAGGGATAAAATATAGGACTATTTTTATGCTGCCCAGATCCAAGAATCCTGTCTGGTTTTGCAGGCCGAGATGAACTGCTTACTGATGTTCAGTGTGAAATGTTCATTCCCTTTTTTGCCAGCTTTCCCTGGTTGAAGTAAAATTACATAGACATCAGCCTGCACTGTTATGATTCTACAGTTGATACCTCCAGATGGAAATTTTTAACATTACAGCTTAAGAATTTAGCACATGAATGTTTCTAGAACAACACAAAAAACATCAAATAACATACAAGACCCCGTTCATTCAGAAAACGTTCCTCTAGTCGCATGCCCCCAAAATTGAGCTCCTCCCAATGGGACAGGTACCCATTGTACTCTCTTGTGTATATGAGAGAAAAACCACCCTCTTCATTAGTCAAATCAGAGGCAAAAACTAACTTGCTCTTGACAGAACCCATGCCAGCTGACTTCCCAGAAAGTAATCTGCCTCCTGAAAATGATTAGAAAACATTGTCAGTCCTGCTTGAAAGGAAGTTTGAATCCCTTTCACATGATTTTTATGGCTTCCCTAGCCATAAAAATTGATGTCACAAGCTGTACATTGACCTTGTCAGACTATGCATCTGAACTCTGAAGGATGAAAACAGGCCTGATCTTTAGGTCGCTGAACTGTTCGCCTCTCTTCCTACTCCCAGACTACAGACATTGAGCTGGAAGGACATACTGAAGCCTGGCTCACGTTGCTGTAAATTCTTCATACATAAAATAAACAGTAGGCAAAGTTTCATTCAAGTCTTGAAAGACAAGGAAGAAGTAGAGGTAAATCCAAAACCAATATCCTATGCAAGAAGGGTGCAAGTTCCTGATTTATCTAGAAAAAAAATGGAGAGAAAACTTTCCTGCTTGGAGGACAGCTTGAATAAGAGATATAAGGAGAGCATCCTTCACCATGTTCACTGAATGAGTCTAGCTTCTTAAGGAAGAAGGGCGTCTGGAGAACACTCATGTTCAGAAACATCTGAGGACCTTGTGCTGTCCCAGCCCAGCAGAGCAGAATGAGGTCACCTCTTCCTTTATTGGCTACTACTTTCCTTCTTCAGTCTTGGGTTACAGTCCCTGTCCTTTCTCCAGCAGGTGTCTCCTTTCCCAGACTTTGCTTTCTGTAGCTCTAGAAATCACTCTCCTTGGGTAAAACAACACTCACACTCTGGCTTCCCAAAGAGAAGCTGACAGCGAGAGGCCCCCCTAACAAAAGGTAGACAGAGGTTTAAGGCTCATTGCTGCCTCAGTTCAATGAAAGGAACTCAAATGACATAAGACTGGGGCTGATATCACTTGGGAAAACCCTATGAATAAATCCAGGTTACTCCTCCCTGGGGAAGACCTCAATTGCCACATCCTTTAAAGTGTCTACTCAATAGCATCCCTCAATAAGCCCTGTCAATCCTGGAGGCTACCACACACCAGGAAAACTAGGTTGCAAGGACCATTGATTGTTATCTAGACAGAAAATAGTTCTAAATTAATCTTCTAGACTAGCAGTGGAAAGAGACGGAAAGTTCATTTTCTGTCCTGGGACTGGGATCAGGTCCTAATTTGATTGTACGCATGTTCTGTTTTGCTTTCTTTTATGCTTAAAACTCTCCTCTCCTGTGATCCCAGCACAGCACTATAAACACATCAAGACAGTTACTTCAGTTCATGTACCCGCAGAGGTGACCCCTTAACAAAAAAACTAAGTCCTCTTTAAAAAAAAAAAAAAAAAAAAAAAAAAACTTCTTTTCGGTGCCCTAAATTTATAGACCTTATACTTGGAAGTCAATAGTTTTCCTTAATTTTGGATCAGATTGGGAGAACACATCCATTAAAAGGGGACATGTGCCTTTCAGCCTTGTAATTACACCTCCAGTTAAGGAATACATCATTTCCACATGTCTGACCAGGTGTCATTAGGGTACACTGTTATCTACGGCATAATGGTTCTGAGATCTGCCTGCATAGGGGAACCTTGAATAACTGTGTTCTCTTCTGGTCACATTTAAAGAACCTGAAATCTGGAGAAAGCTTGCCATTGGATAACATTCAACAAATTTGATGTCAGATATACAAAAGTGAAAGTCTCTTCATAACAATGAATTCACAGGATGCATGAGGTCAGACAATCTGTACTTCTTTGGGCCTGTTTCTGTACCTGCCAGGTAGAAATGACACTGTTTACACAATTGTCATGAAGTTTCATGAACTCTGAAGGTATGTGTGCATACAGAGAACTCCACACATGCTGGTTAGCCCATGGCAGGGGCTTCAGATTGGGATGCTACCTCTATGGCTGTGATCCTGTTAATTTCTATCTTAAATATGTTTTCTTCTGCCATCCCCCTAACCTGCTCTCCATGCAGCCTAGCACCAACTTGTCTGAGGAATTTGGGGGCTTTTAGGGGAAACCCACCCAGTCAGAAGGACATTTTAGGTATGCTAATAAAGCAATAAAATACACATTCCTTGGACTCCTCAGATTCAATATTCCTCCATTTAACTTAGGCTTCTTGAGAAACTACTGCACAGGAGGGGCTGGATATTCAGTAATGGGAGAAACAGGTGAGTTTTCTGAGCCTGCAAGAGGTTAGGACATGTTTGCGGTATGGAGTTACTGCAGGCTCAGTCCCTTCACTCATTAGCGTCTTCAGAGTGGTGATGTGCCAAGGCTTCCATTACTTTTCGTGCACTTGCTATAACACTGTGTCCGAGGAAGTTTCTCTAGCATTTTTTCAGTTATATTCCTTTGAACAGGTGTATCTTCCTTGTTTACTTCCAAGATTTTAAGTTAATAAGTGGATTTCAGTGGTTCCTAGAGTTTCCCTAATGTGTCCACTTCTGAGGTTTTGTGTCTTAAACTTGGAGATTTAAAGTGAGTGAGTGTGGACCCACTGAAGTTATTGTTGATGCGAGAACTGTTCTGTTAGAATTGGGTGCTAAAATTCTCTACCTAGACAGTACCTATCCCGCGATAGCTTTATATGCAACCTGAGAAATATTTGACAGCCTCATTCAGCAGTTCTCAGCCCGTGAGTTGCGACCCCTTTGGCAAACTTCTGTCTCCGAAAGTATTTACATTAAGGTTCATAGCAGTAGCAAAGGTACAGTTATAAAGTAGCAACGGAAGTAATTTTATTATTGGGGAGCTCCACAGTGTGGGAAACTGTACTAAAGGGTTACAGCATTAGGAAGATGGAGAACCACAGTAAGGCCCGTATTGCTCCCTGAAACATAAACTGTTTGGGCTTCTGTGTCATCTGCTCCACTCTTGAAATCAGCCCTTTCTCCTAGAAATGTTGAGTGCTTTTCCTGGGAGGTGCCATGCAATGATACTAAGGATGTTTATTTGATATCATGGATGCTCTTGTCAGTTATCAGTTTGAACCAGTCTATTCAGATAAGAAGTAAATCTTTTTGAAACAAAGTTTTAAAACTTCTATTTCATGGAGTTTTTCAGTTTTTTCTTTTATTTGTCTATATTATGAGAGATCAGTGGATTTAACATAATTTTTAAACAAACCCAAAAAAAAAAAATACTACGTAAAATGTAAACTGACTTCTCTTCTTTTGTTGCTCTAGCAATGTGGGGATGGTGTGCTCAGCTGGTACAGGAGCGAGGCTAGGAGTGCGGAGTTGGCATGGGTAGAACAGCAGAAACTCATCAGGTTAGGCCTGTGTGAAAGAGTCCAGAGTGAGGCCAGGGCATGTGAGGTTTGCATGAGCAGGTAGGATTCTGTTCCTCTACTAGACTGTTTTTATGGGTGTGTTGAGATCATTGATATTCAGATTTATTATTGAAAGATCTGTATTACTCCCCATCTTTTTGTTGACTCCGTAGTGTCTTCTTTTGTTTGGTAAGCGTCTTAGCTTTCACATGTGCTTTCTCCTGTAGTCTCTTGATGTGTTTATCATTCTCACAGACTGAAATATTCTTTCCAATATCCTCTGTAGGCCTGTCTTGGTGGTCATAAGTTTTCTTTAGCCTGCTTTTATTTTCTTCACCTTCAATTATCATAGATGGTTTTTGGGTTTTTTGTTTGTTTGTTTGTTTGTTTGTTTTTTGTTTTTGAGTTGGAAATTATGATCTTTCAATGTTTGAAATACTCCCTCATGCTTTTATGGTTTCATTTGAAAAGTTGGCAATTGTTTTAATTGGCTGACATTTGTATGTGACTTGGTGCTTCTCTTTTTCAGCTTTCAAAATACCTTTTTCATTTGGTACATTTGGTCATTTAACTAGAATATGCTGTGAGAGCTTATTTTCTGTTCCTGTGTATCTGCTGTTCCATGTGCTTCTTATATTTGAGGAACTTCTAATTTACCTAGATTTGGGGACTTTTCTTCAATGATTTTCTTTTTCTTTCTCTATGTTTACAATTTGGAGGTTTGGTTTTCATATGGCATCTCAAAGTTCTGGTGTGTTCCCTTCACACATTTTTTTTTTAAAAAGTTACCATTGACTTTACTGCATGATCTAGTTCTTTGTCTACATGATCCATTGTATTGCTGAGGCTTTTCACTGATTTATTTCTATCTCTTCATTAAATTTTACTTTTATTTCATTAACTTCTTCACTTAATTCAGATAGTCTTGGAAAATCTTAAAATCCTTTTTTAGTTCCTTTTTAAAATTGTATGTATGTATGTATGTCTTTATTTTGATTATCATTTATTCCTTTGTATCCCCCTTGCAGCTCCCTCCCTCATCTCCTCCCAGTTCCACTCACCCTCTGGCTTCTCCCCCTATACCCCACCTCTAGTCCCCTGATAGGGGAGGATCTCCTTCCCTTCTGTCTGACCCTAGCCTATCAGGTCTCATCAGGGTTGGCTGCATCATCTCCTCTGTGGCCTGCAAGGCTGCTCCACCAGGGGAAGGTGGTCAAAGACCTGGCCACTGAGGTCATGTCAGAGACAGCCCCAGTACTTATTAATAGGGAATCCGCTTGGAAACTGAGCAGCCTATGGGCTTCATCTGAACAGGTCCTATCCCATGCAAGGTCCTTGATTGGAGTAGCGGTCTCTGTAGGCCCCGCCCTGGGCCCAGGTTTGTAGCTGTGTTATTCTCTTGGTGGAGTTCCTGTCCCTTCCAAGTCTTTCTGTCTCCCTCTTCTTCCATAAAGTTTTCGGCACACTGCCCAAAGTTTGGCTATGAGTCTCAGTATCTCCTTTGATACCCTGGTGGGTAGAGTCTTTCAGAGGTCTTCTGTGGAAGGCTCCTGTCCTGTTCCTTGTCTTCTCCTACTTCAGATGTCTGTCCTGTTTGCCCTTCTAAATGAGAATTAAGCATCTTCCCCAGGGTCCTCCTTGTTTAGCTTCATTGGGGTTATAGATTTTAGTATGCTTATCCTATATTATATAGCTAATATCCACTTATAAGTGGGGATATACCATATATGTCTTTCTGCTTCTAGGTTACCTCACTCAGGATGATCTTTTCTAGTTCCCACTAGTTGAATGCAAGTCTCATGATTTTCTTATTTTTAATTGCTGTGTACATTCCATTGTGTCAATGTACCACATTTTCTGTATCCATTCCTTTGTTGAGGGACATCTAGGTTGTTTCCAGATTTTGGCTATTACAAATAAAGCTTCTTTGAACATAGTTGAGCAAATGTAATTATTGAATGGTGGGTATATGCCTAGGAGTGATATAGCTGTATCTTGAGGTATCACTATTCCTAATATTCTGAGAAAGTGCCAGATTGAATTTGAAAGTGCTTATATATAAAGTTACATTTCCACCAGCAATGGAGGAGAATTCCCCTTTCTCCACAACCTCCTCAGCATGCATCATCCCTTGAGTTTTTGATCTTAGCCTTTCTGATGGATATGAAGTGAAATCTCGGGGTCTTTTTAGTTTGCATTTCCTGAATGACTAAGAATGCTGAACATCTCTTTTTTTTCCTTTTTTTATTGTTTATTATTATTAGTTACATTTTATTAACTCTGTATCCAAGCTGTATCCCCCTCACTTATTCCCTCCCAGTCCCACCCTCCCTCCCTCAGCTTCTCCCTGTCCCTTTCCAAGTCCACGGATTGGGGAGGACCTCCTCCCCTTTTGTCTGGCCCTGTTTTATCAGGTATCTTCAGGGCTGGCTGCAAAGTCCTCCTCTGTGGCCTAGCAGGACTGCTCCTCCCGTGGGGTGGAGAGGTCAAAGAGCCTGCCATTGAGTTCCTGTCAGAGAGATAGTCCCTGTTCTCCTTACTATGGTAAATTGGTTATTGAGCTACCACCAGCTTTGTCCGAGTAAAGGTTCTAGGTTATATCCATACATGGTCCTTGGTTGGAGAAACAGTTTCAGAAAAAAAAAAATCCTGTGCCCAGATATATATGGTCCTTGTGGGGTTCCTATCCTTTCCCCGTCATACTAACTCCCCTTCTGCCGAAGGTTTGGTTATGAGTCTTAGTATCTGTTTTGAAACACTGCTTGGTAGGGTCTTTCAGGTGCCTTCTGCAGTAGACTCCTGTCATGCGTCCAAGAAATGCTCAACCTCATTAGCCATTAGGGAAATACAAATCAAAACGACCCTGAGATTTCACCTTACACCCATCAGAATGGCCAAGATGAAAAACTCAAGTGACAACACATGTTGGAGAGGTTGTGGAGAAAGGGGAACCCTCCTCCATTGCTGGTGGGAATGTAAACTTGTACAACCACTTTGGAAGTCAATCTGGCGCTTACTCAGACAATTAGGAATAATGCTTCCTCAAGACCCAGCTATACCACTGCTAGGTATATACCCAAAATTTGCTCAAGTACACAACAAGGACATTTGTTCAACCATGTTTGTAGCAGCTTTATTTGTAATAGCCAGAACCTGGAAACAACCCAGATGTCCATCAGTGGAGGAATGGATACAGAAATTGTGGTATTTTCACACAATGGAATACTACTCAGCAATCAAAAATGAGGAAATGATGAAATTTGCAGGCAAATGGTGGGACCTAGAAAAGATCATTTTGAGTGAAGTATCCCAGAAGGAGAAAGACAAACATGGTATATACTCGCTTATATAGACCTACAAGATATGATAAACATTGTGAAGTCTATACACCTAAAGAAGATAAACAAGAAAGCAGACATGAGGTAAGATGATCAATCCTCACTTAGACAAATGAGATGTGCGCTGAACATCTCTTTAAGTGTTTCTCTGCCATTCGATATTCCTCTGTTGATAATTCACTGTTTATTACTGTGTAGCATTTTTAATGGGATTACTTGGTTTGTTGGTGGTGTTCAACTTCTTCAGTTCTTTATATATTCTGGATATCAGCCCTCTGTCACATATAGGGTTGTCTCACACTCTCTCTCTCTCTCTCTCTCTCTCTCTCTCTCTCACACACACACACACACACACACACACATATATATATATATACTTTCCCAGTCTGTAGGCTATCATTTTGTTGTGAAGACAGTGTTCTTTGTTTTATAGAAACTTTTCAGTTTCATGAGGTCCCATTTATTGATTGCTGACCTTAGAGCCTGTGCTGTTGGTGTTCTGTTCAGAAAGTTGTCTCCTGTGCCAATGAGCTCAAGGCTCTTCCCTGCTTTTACTTCTAACAGGTTTGGTGTGTCTGGTTTTATGTTGATATGACCCATCCCGCGGGCTAGTCAAACAGGGTCTACCTGATAGAGGGAGTGGAAATGGGGGGACAGAGACTCGAAGAATGGAGACCAAGACAGGCTTTCTGATCAAGGTCTCAGTTTACTGAACATGCAAACAACACTTATAACTAAAGGGTGTAAGCAAATTTTTTCACGGTAGCAACACATCTGCGCCACCTGGAAAGACATCCGAGAATTCACTCAAGGTTACACAAAGTTTGCTGTCTGGTTCCCAGGGTTGCAGGGAGCTTGCTATCTGCTTCTCAGGCTCAGAGCACCCCACCTGCAGAGACCACCAAGGACAGTCCTGAGAAATGGAACTTTGATAAGACCCGCATCTGCCAAGGCCAGGAGGCAAAATTCCAATTACCAGACTCCTTCATTGAGGTCTTTGATCCACTTGAACTTTAGTTTTGTGCAGGGTGATAAGTATGGATCTATTTTCATTTTTCTACATGTAGACATCCAGTTGGACCAGCACCATTTGTTGAAGACGCTATCTTTTTTTCCATTATGGTTTTGGCATCTTTGTCAAAACTCAAATATCCATAGGTGTGTAGGTTTATTTCTGGGTCTTTGATTCGATTCCATTGATCCACCATTCTGTTTCTATGCCAGTACCATGCAGTTTTTATTACTATTGCTCTGTAGTACAGCTTGAGATCCAGGATGGAGATACCTCCAGAAGATCTGTTGTTGTATAGGATTGTTTTGTCAATTCATGTTTTTTTGTTTTTCTATATGAAATTGAATTGTTCTTTCAATGTCTGTTAAGAATTGTGTTGGCCTTTTGATGGGAATTGCATTGAATCTGTGGATTGCTTTTGGCAGGATGACCATTTTCACTGTGTTAACCCTACCAATTCATTAGCATGGGAGATCTTTCCATCTTCTGATATCTTGTTTAATTTCTTTCTTCAGAGACTTGAAGTTTTTTTTTTCGAACAGGTCTTTCACTTGCTTGGCTAGAGTCATACAAAGGTATTTTATGTTATTATGTTATTATTATTATGGCTATTGTGAAGGGTGTTGTTTCCTTAATTTCTTTCTCAGCCCTCTTTGGTCTTTGGTATACAGGAGTTATACAAGTTAATTTTTTGAGTTAATTTTTTATCCAGCCCCTTTGCTGAAGGTGTTTATCAGCTGAAGGAGTTCTTCAGTTAAAATTTTGGGGTCGCTCATGTATACTATCATATCATCTGCAAATAGTGATGCTTTGACTTATTCTTTCCGATTTGTATCCCCTTGACCTCCTTTAGTTGTCCTATTGCTCTAGCTAAGACTTCAAGTACTGTTAAAAAGATATGGAGAAAGTGGGCAGCCTTGCCTTGTCCCTGATTTCAGTAGGATTGATTTAAGTTTTTCTCCATTTAGTTTGATGTTGGCTATAGGCTTGCTGTATATTTTCTTTACTATGTTTAGATATGTGCTTTGTATCCCTGATATCTCCAAGACTTTAAACACGAATGGGTGTTGGATTTTACCAAGTGCTTTTTCAGCATCTAAGGAGATGAATATGTAGTTTTTCTCCTTCAAATTATTTATGAGCTGATTCTTTGAAAAAATCAATAAGATAGACAAACCCTTAACCAAACTAACTAAAAAGCAAAGAGAAACTATCCAAATCAGCAAAATCAGAAATGAAAAGTGGGACATAACAACAAACACTGATGAAATCCAAACAATCATTAGGTCCTACTTCAAAAGCATATATGCAACAAAATTTGAAAATCTAAATGAAATGGGCAATTTTCTTGATAGATTCCATTTACCAAAATTAAATCAAGATCAGGTAAATAGATTGAATAGTCCTATATTTCCCCAAGGAAATAGAAGCAGTCATCAAAAGTCTCCCTTCCAAAAGAAGCCCAGGGCCAGATGGTTTCAGCACAGAATTCTACCAGACCTTCAAAGAAGTGCTAACTCAAATTCTCTCTAAACTATTCCACAAAATAGAAACAGAAGAAACATTACCAAACTCATTCTATGAAGCCACAGTCACCTTGATACCTAAACCACACAAAGACCCAACAAAACAAGAGAACTTCAGACCTATCTCTCTTAAGAACATTGATGCAGAAATACTCAATAAAATACTTGTAAACCAAATCCAATAACACATAAAAGATATCATCTACCATGACCAAGTAGGCTTCATCCCCAACATGCAGGGGTTGTTCAATATGTGGAAATCCATCAATGCTTCTTTTTGTTTTCTAGTGCTTTCAGGTGTGCCATTAAGTTGCTTGTATGAGATACCTCGAATTTCTTTATGAAGGCACTTAGTGCTATAACTTTCTTATTAGCACCTCTTTCATTATGTCCCGTAAGTTAGGGCAAGTTGTACCTCATTTTCATTGAATTCTATGAACTCTTTAATTTCTTTCATTATTTTCTCCCTGACCCAGTTGTAATTGAATAGAGAGTTGTTCAGTTTCCAAGTATGTGTATGTTCAGTTTATTTTTGTTATTTCTGTTATTGTTGAAGTCAAGTTTTAGACCATAGTGTTCTGATAAGATACAAGGGATTATTTCAATCTTCTTGTATGTATTGAGGCTTGCTTTGTACCCAACTATATGATCAATTTTGGAGCAGGTTCCATGAGTTGCTGAGAAGAAGGTATACTCTTTTTTTGTTTGGGTGAAAGGTTCTGTAGACATCCATTAGGTCCAGTTGATGTAAGTGTCATTATTACTCTGTTTAGTTTCTGTCTCAATGATTTGTCCCTTGACAAGAGTGGGGTGTTGAATTCTCCCACTCTTAAGGTATTGAGATCAATGTGTTATTTAAGCTTTAATAATGTTTCTTTGACAAATACATGAACCCTTGTGTTTAGTGCATAGATGTTCAGGGTTGTGATGTCCTCCTGGTGGATTTTTTCTTTGATGAGAATGAAGCATCCCTCTCCATCACTTTTGATTAATTTTGTTTGAAAGTCTATTTTACTAGATATTAGAATGGCTACTCCAGCTTGCTTTTTGTATCCATTAGCTTTTTCCAGCCCTTTACTCCGAGGTAGTGTCTATCTTTGTTGAAGAGGTGTGTTTCTTGTTCAGAAGAATGTTGGATTCTATTTCCACAACCAATCTTTTAGTCTGTGTCTTTTTGTTGGAGAGCTGAGACCATTGATGTTAATAGATATTAGTGACCAATGATTGTTAGTTCCTTCTATTGTGGAGTTGGTGGTGATTATATGTTTCTTTTCTTTTGCTTTTTTGATATAATGGTGTCTTTATCCTCCATTTTCTTTGGTGTAGTTGATCTCATTGGGTTGAAGTTTTCCTTTTAGTATCTTCTGTAGGGCTGGATTGCTGCATATATATTGTTTAAATTTAGTTATATCATGGAATATTTTGCTTTCTCCACCTAGGTTGATTGAAAGTTTTACTGGATATAGTAGATTGGGTTGGCATCTGTCATGTCCTAGTTTTTGTGGCCTATATTCTTATGCCAGCCTCTAGCCATCTGGTTGTCTGTAGCCTTGACTGATTATTCTTGGAGCCTGTACTGCAGACTGGATCCACCTGTCCCTGGAGTCATGAGACGTCCCCCTAGATTCACTGTCTCTGCCAGCTCACTTTTTGTGACCCAAGGGCACACGTGGAAAGATCTCTGAGTCTAGATCTGTGGTATGAGCACTGCTCCAGCAATGATAACTATCTATAGTTAGCCCACTCTAAAAAAAGAGCAGCAAGTAACAATAAAACAGACTCTCATTCAATACCAATGAATTTCAGAAGTAAAGAACCTCTAATAGTATGCTATGCACATTAATACAATGTGAATATAAGTATTAATAAAAAGAAAATAAAAACAATAAATGTGAGAATGGTGATTATTATGTATTGATAAATGGGACCAGAGAAGAAGGTCATAGCTAAAAATAAGAATAACAAAGTGTTGTTCCCAGATCTTAGGGTTCTCCAAAGACCTTCAGGAACCAGCCTACATATGCAATAGCAAAGAGCTTTATTCAGGCTTATGCTCAGTCTCTCCTCCATCACCAACACAGTGGATCAGAGAGGAGAGCCCCAAACAGCTGCATGGCAAGGTTTTTATTTGGGGTTTGAACAAGAACCCAGAATTCCCAGCTTAGCAGTTACACAATTGGATGAGATTCATCAAGGGCAAGCTTGCTACAGAGTGAATGGCTAACTAACATAACTAACATTGAGTGAGCTATCTATAGACCTCAGGAATGGTAGGTCAGTGGGCTGCCCAGCACAGATGCCCCACCCTGAGATAAGATACCTTTCCATTCTTGTGGTTATCTCCAGGATACTCCTTGGACAGGAAATTTTACAGTTTTCTTATTCCTCGAATTGGTGACCTGTGTCATCAGTTCCTGGGACTAATGACTTTTGCTGGGAGGGGGTCAGGCCTGGTCTTTTCAAAAGGCAAAGACAAAGGAAAAACTGGAGTAGATATGTGGGGGGAGGGTTTGTCAGTAGAAGACCATAAAGAGGAGATATTGATGGGATCCAAGATGGTGGTGGCAAGAGGACACTGTATCTGATGAGCAGGACAGCAGTGACTGCACAGCGACCAACAGACTGAACTCTGGGCCCTAAAACAACAGTGATTGTGTTTCCCAGGTGAGAGGAAACCCCATGGTGTGAGAAGCAATTGGGTCCTTTCTCAGGTCACCCAGACAATCCATGGAAAAGGACCCAGGGTCTGGCAGGGGCGCAGCCATCAACCCAGAGAACTGTCTGTGTGCCCGACTCACCATCTCAGACAGAACTGCAGGCCCCAGAGCACCAGTGACTGGGTTTCTCTGTAGGGAAGAATACAATACAACGGTGAGGAAAACAGCAGGTCCGACCTCAGGGCACTCAACCGAATCCCTCTCCCCCATTCTCCCAAAAGTTCTCAAGAAAAGTTCCTGGCTTGCTATAGGTGCCCAGCCGCCAGCACAAAGAGACCTGCCTGCTCCTGCATGCTCTACTCGCCATCCCAGACTGAACTGTGGACCCCAAAACACCTCAGACTGGGAATCCCTTTTGGGAGGAAACCCCACAGTGGGGGAAGCATCAGGTCCGACCTCAGGACACCTAGCTCAAAAAAAGTTTCTGAGCTCCCACAGGCTCCAGACTCTAGCCTCTTTCTGCATGCAGGACTGCTGTGCTCACCTCCCACTGATTACTGCTTGGGTACTGGGGCATAGAGCTCCAACCTCAGACCTACAGAAGCCTGGGATCCATGGGTTCAGCCCCAGACACTGTATCAAGGTACAACCTGTCTCCCTATCTAAACGGACCAAACTGCGGGGCTTCCTGACTCATCAAGAGGGCTGTGCCCAGCAAACACAGTATAGGAGGAGCAGCAGCAGCCCACTAAATTCAGAGCAAGTAACTCAGGGCTAGTGGCAGGGCAGCTGTCTCCAGGACTTCTCCTGGTGAGAGGAAATCCTCCCTTACTACCAACAACCACAGTTACCACACAGGTCCATATACCTGAGGTGAGCTGTGGCAATTCCTGAAAAGCACCGGCCATTTGGTGACCATACTAAAAAAACTGAGGAGGTCTCCTTCAGGACCAACCATCTCCCTGCCAAGGGAATTCTCCCCACCCTAGGATTACAGGAGGTACCAGAAACAGACACCCCACACCTGAGATAGCCAGACTGATAGAGGCCAGCATAAAAACATGACCAACAAACGCTAAAGGAATATGGCATTTACAGAACCCAGTTATCCAGGGGCAAGCAGCCCTGGACATCATATCATAAGCGAAATTCAGGCAGATGACCTTACATCTATGCTTATGAAGAGGTTAATGGAGGAAACAAATAAAAGGTGTAAAGAATTAGAGGAAGGGGGCTGGAGAGATGGCTCAGTGGTTAAGAGCACTGTCTGTTCTTCCAAAGGACCCGAGTTCAGTTCCCAGCACCCACATGGCAGTTCACAACTCTCTGTAATGCCAATTCCAAGGGACCTGACACCTTCACACTAAATGCACATAAAATAAAAATAAAAAATAAAAAAAAGAATTAGAGGAAGATAAAGTCAAACAGATTATGGTCATCTATAAAGAAATGGAGAAAGATAAAGTCAAACAGACTATGGCCACCATAAAGAAATATAGAATGATGCCCCCAAACAGTTTGTGGACTTCAGAGAAAAAATAATCAAGTCATTGAAAGAAATAAAAGAAACAAAGGAATGTTCAAACAAACAGCTGAAGGAATTGAAGGAAAAACAGGAAACTACAGTGAGACAGGTGAAGGAAATCAACAAAACTGTTCAAGATCTGAAGATAGAATTGGAAAAATTAAAGAAAATACAAATGGAGGAAATCATGGAGAAGAACTTAGAGAAGAAAACAGGAACTACAGAGGTAAGCATAAACAACAAACTACAAGAGATGGAAGAAAGAGTCTCAGGTGTGTAAAATACAATGAAAGAAATGGAATGTATCCGTCAAAGAAAATGTCAAATCTAAAAAATTCCTGACACAAACCATCTAAGAAATACAAGACAACATGAAAAGATAAAACCTAAGAATAACAGGAATAGAGGAAAAAGAATATTACCATCTCCAAGGCCCAGAGAATTTTTTCAACAAAATCATAGGAGCAAATTTCCCCACCAAAAAGGAGAGGCCTATGAGCATACAAGAAGCCTCCAGAACACCTAATAAATTCGACCAGAAAAGAAAATTCTTCCGCCACATAATAATCAAAACAGTAAGTGTACAGAACAAAGAAAACATACTAAAAGCTGCAAGGTTAAAAAGGCTAAGTAACATATAATGGCAAACCCATCAGAATCACACCTGACTTCTCAACAGAGACTATAAAAGCCAGAAGGGCCTGGACTGATATCATACAGACCCTAAGAGAACACACATGTCAGCCCAGACTATTATATCCAGCAAAGCTCTCAGTCATCATAGATGGAGAAAACAAGATATTCAATGACAAAACAAATTTCAACAATACCTATACACAAATTCAGCATTACAGAAGACACTAGAAGGAAAAATACAACCCAAAAAAACTAACTACAGTCAGGTAAACACAGGAAATAAATAACCTCACTACAGCAAAACTAAAAGTACCCAAGCATACAAACACACTACCACAACCAACATCAAAATCAAAAGATCTAACAGCCACTGGTCATTAATCTCTCTCAACATCAGTGGACTCAATTCTCCAATAAAAAGACACAGACTAAAAGAACGGATGCGTAAAGAAGACCCAACAATCTATTGCATACAAGAAACACACCTAAGTCACAAAGATAAACATTACCTGAAAGTAAAAGGCTGGAAGACTCTTTTCCAAGCAAATGAACCCAAGAAGGAAGAATGAGTAGCCATTCTAATATCTAGCAAAATAGATTTTCAACCAAAATTAATCAGAAGAGATGGGGAAGTTCACTTCACACTCCTCAAAGGAAACTTCCAGCAAGAAGACATCACAAGTCTGTGATGTATGATGATCTATGCCACAAATACAAGGGCACCCACATTTGTAAAAGAAACATTAATAAAAAATAAACAACACATAGATCCCCACACATTGTCTTTACTATGATTAGGTATGTGCCTTGTATCCCTGGGGGACTTCAATGACCCACTCTCAACAAAGGACAGTCAACAAAACAGAAGTTAAACAAAGAAACAATATCTCTAACAGAGGCCATGAATCAAATAGACCTAACAGACATCTACAGAACCTTTCACCCAAACACAAAAGAATTTACCTTCTTCTCAGCACTTCATGGAACTGTCTCTAAAATAGAGCAATCGTGTTGATTTTTACAAGAACCTCCTACTTTCTGTTCCCTTGGCTTACTTATAAACTTCTTAACTTTGTTCCTGTGTAATGTAATGGCCACCTTATTGTTTTCTGTTTCCAGGCAATACTAGGCATTATTGCAAGACTTATTGCCATCCTTTCTTGTAAAACATTCACTTCTTAATGTTTAGAGTTAGTGTCAATTTCTTAGCTTAACCTTGAAAATATCCTTTAAAATATCCTTTCATGTGACCCTAACCCATTTATCAGTCTTCACCCTCCTTATTCACACCTCAAATCCTGGGTCACATTTAGTTACATGTTTGTCCTTCTTCATGTATGTCTGACATTATTTTCCTACTGATCTTGACTACAGTTTTCTCTATTATCTAAAATTTTGTAGGAGACTCTGTTGATGCAACAAACAAACATAGCTTAAAGGACATAACAGACAGTTTAATCTGGAGCCATTTTGAGTGACCACAGCACAGGAACCCATATTAAGGTAACCCAAATTCCATATTCCAATGTGGAAGCAGTTCCCTGAAGCTTTATAGTTTTATAGAACAAAGAAGGTCATCAATCAAGGCAAGTTGTACGTACATTGTTTGGTATGTCAGAGAGGCAGTTATAGCAAGATGGGGCAGCCATTTTAATACATGCGGTATTAGCCAGGGGTCTAAAGGATCAGAGTTGATAGAATGAACATATGTGTTGTTAGAGAGGCTCACAAGCTGTAGTTCAGGTAGCCTTTCAACTGAAAGGCCAAGCATCCAGTCAATGTTCAGGTCAGAAGATTGGATGCCTGAGTAGTCCTGATCTGGTGATAGAATCCTGGGGAAATCCTAGAGACTTATCTCCTGGTACTACTCTTTCATACACTCCTAACCCAGACCTAATTAAGGCCAAAGACACCCCCAAAAATCCACAAAACACTCACCATTGTGACACCTGAGGATGAGGGGTGAAATGCAGCAAACAAAGCTTTCCAAAGAAGCGCCAGGCTTGGGCTTAATCTCACAACAACTGTGGGATGGCCCTGCAAGACACAGCCGTCTCACCCACTACAGAGCCCACAGACCGCTGGATTCTCAAGTGCTCACTTAGCTTCTAGCAATAGAGAAGACTCACAGATATCTCTAGTCTCGACCTCCCACAATTTTCCTAAATCCTTCAAAATATCTGCTCTAATCCAGTTGACCATCAAGCATCACCACAGCCTCCCTGTAGACGTAGAATCAGGCAATACTACCTCTCCCAAGTCACCTGCATACCTAATATGCATATTCTTGGGAACACCATATTGCCCCATACTGAGATGGTATTCATTATCTTGAGCAAAATTTCAATACATGTATTGAAATACTGATGTAACAGAGAGTTCTTGAAACATAAATAAGAACTCACTGTGACTCAGAGAGCACAACTTATTTCTCTAACAGGATCCACATTCTTAGCAGTTGACTATGATTCTGACCAGGCTCCCTGACTCTTGGCCTTGAGTTTAAATCCACATCCCTCTGCAGCTTCTCAGATATTTCAGGTAAACAATAAAGACACTTTCTCCCTGGTGGCAGTTGATCTGTATACACTATAAAATCACTAGGGGTAACATCTAGATACAGGGAGTTTGTCCTTTGAACAGGTGTCCCTGACACTGAGACTCTGATGTATGGGGCAGTGAGAGAGATTGCTGAGGACAGGAACCCCTATCTCTTAAGAATATGTGCCTGAGCTGTAAGCGGAGCAAGAACCAATGCATATGAGCCCCACTAGTGCAAAGCAGAACAAGGTCACAGGGCTGAAAGCCGATCCCAACTCACTGCCTCACTTGGGTAAGTCACTTCTCCATCAGGCTTCAGTATAGTCACTCACAAAATGAGCAGATCAGTAATGCATTTCCTGACCTGTGCATTTTACCAGCACTAATTCCATGTAATCTCCTTAAAAGGACACAGGCAGAGGCATAGTTCAGGTGTCTTCTTCTCTACAAGCCATAAGTATGCGGGGCAGACAACATGTCTGCACACTCAGGATTTAAGTATCATCAACTCAAGGGAGAAGTGGCCGTGATTAGAAGCACAACCCGCTCTCCCAGAGGGCTCAGAACACCGAATGTGGTTCCTAGCATCTACATTGCTGAGCTTACATCACTTGTCACTCCATATTTAGGGGGATCAGATGCCTACGGCCTCTAGTGCACCTGTACTCCCATGCACACGCCCATAAACATACACATAACTTGAAAACAAATGTCTTCACTGACTATTTCATATACATATAACCAATTATGAACCTATAAAACATATTATGCTGCTGTAAAGGAGAGCTGGCTTTGGAGGGATTGGCATTTATTTATAAATACTATCCCTGTACTGAGTTTAACTATAATTCAGATAATTCTAATGATAAAATATGGAGATAATTAAAACAAGACTACTTATCTGTTGCCATTTTTAATACGAATACTGATCTCAATAGTTTGAAATTTAGTATATGTGATGGCTAATTATGCTTTTGGTTTTGGTTTTTGGTTTTATTAAATTTAGAGTCCCTGAACACACAAAGTTTGAGGGATAATCTAGATTAGCTAAACAGAGGTGGAAAGACCCACCCTAAATTAGTCAGCCTATTTCTGTGCTAGGATAAAAGATTTGTTAAAAAGAAAAATCTAGCTAATTGCTAGCATTTCTTCATTTCTGCTTCCTGACTAGAAACAAACTGCTCCCGACACCATGGTCTCCTTGACTTTCTAGACTGTTCCTGCAACTGTGAGCCAGAAACAAATCCTTCCTAAAGTTCCTTATTAAAGTATTTTGTCACAACAATGAGAATAGTAGCTAAGGTAGCATCCAATTTAAACCAAAAACAAATTCTAAAAAAATGATTGCTTTGTTCTCTATTTATGATTCAAACAAATTTCATATTCCTTCTGGTGGTTTAAACAAAAATGGCCCCAGTAAGCTCACATATTTGAATACTTAGTCGTTAGAGAATGATACTACTTGAAAAGGTTAGGAGGTGTGGTCTTATTGGAGAATGCATGTCTCTACGGGTGGGCTTTGAGCTTTCAAAAGCCCAAGCCAGGCCCAGTGGCTGTCTCTCTTCTTGTTACCTTTAGAACCTGATGTAAAACTCTCAGATATTTTTTCCAGAACCCTGTCTACCTCTGTGGTACCATGCTCCCTAACATGATGATAATGGATTAAAATTCTGGAACTGTAAGCAAGCAACAATTAAATGCTTTCTTTTGTAAGAGTTGCCAACTTCCTATTGCTGTGTTTCTTCACAGCAATAAAAAACTAAATAAGACAATACTAATTTGTGGAGGATAACAGGCATCAATAAGATGCCAATCTGACGAGGGATTTGTTGACTCTGAGCAGTACCACACTTTTGCCCAGAAGTGGGGCCTCTTAAATCGGAAGCTACAGACAGGTCTCCAAACTGGAGCCAGGCTCAGGTAGATACAGCAGGCCTTATCAGACCCAACATTTCCCCTTTTTCTTTTATTTGACAGCGGACATGGCCCCTGTCTTAGGTTGTCCCCCACATGGTGATCTTACCAATCATTGACTACCATGTAGCCAGCTTGTCAGGAGCTCCTCCGGGACCTGTCTTAGGTCGCCCCAGCACATCTGGGATCTTACCCATCATTAGTCAGATGGAGGGCAGAGGAGGGTCTTTTCTAGGAAGATGCCTGGCCCTAGGCGAAGTTGGATTCCTAAGTAGCTAACCAATGATAATGTATGTATTTCTACTTGGTGCAGTTTAATTGCCTCTAACCTCTGCTGGATAAACTGTAGGAGCTTGTTAAGAATACATGGCCCAAGGGTAAGTAGTAGAAGGAGAAGTAAGGGTCCCAGTAGAGGAAGAATATAGGGCAAGAGGCCGGGAAAGCCAGTCCACAGGTGGTTTTATTGATGTTCTCAGCGTCATCTCTCCAAATCTTCTCGGAGGATTTTAATTTTATCTCCGACAATGCCTGATTTGTTGGTGTAGAAGCATTTTTTCCTACAAAAACAAGCAGATGCCGCCTTTTTTGGCAGTTAGTAGGTCCAAACCCCTTCTATTTTGAAGATCTTCCTCTGCCGGGGAGTCTAATTGATCTTGGAGGTCTTTGAGGGAAAGGCCATTCCTCCCCCACAAAGGAACACCATTCCGGGGCTGGGGGGCAAAGAAGGTATTTCTCCAGGATGGAGTTGTAGTGACAGAGGGAGGAGTGGACACCCCCAACATTAATGCTGCCATTATCAGGACGAGGTAGTTCCCGAAAGCAGTCCCCTGTGGAAAGGTCCAGAAAAGGGAACAGGGGAGTGATTTAAAATATTTAAAACATTTAAAATATTTAATATTCAAATAAAACCAGTGGATGGTAATTAAGTCTTCAATACCCCCACCGTCTGTATACCCAATGGGGGCCTCACAGTTCCAACAGACCCTCTGTCCTGCCATGCCAAAGCAGGGAGATTGAGCTAGGCCCCATCCTTCTATAATCTCTCAGGCCTTGGCAGGATCTCCAAATCCCCTTTCACTGATCTTAAGGGTCACCAGGAAAAGGATCATCTTCCACATTTTCATTGGTTTCTGGAGAAATAAAAGAATGCTTCTCAGGGATAGATAACTCCCTGGAGGGGTTATCATTGTCATCCTCACCCTTTAGTGGTGGCAAATATTTTATATCTCTAGCTGGCACCCATATGGGCCTCTTCTCATCTTTGGGGAATATACATCCAAATCCTCTTCCTGCTGTGAGGAGAGGGTCAGGGCTTCTCCAAGCTCCTGTCAGTGGATCTCTCCATCTGATTCTTAAGGAACTATATGGAGTGGATATAGACCAATGTTTTTGAAATGGTGACTGATTATCTTTTGAAATTTTTTAAATATTTAAAGAAAATAATGCCTTTTTCAATTGATCATGAGGAGGTAATGATTCCCTTTTTGTTTCTGTAATTGTATCTTTAAAGTTTGGTTAAATCTTTATACTATGGCTTGGCCCTTTGGATTATAAGAAATGCCAGTAGTATGAGAAATTTTCCATGTCTGTAAGAATTCCCAAAACAGTTTGCTTATAAAGTATGGACTGTTGTCTGTCTTAATGCTGTCAGGTAGACCCAAGATGGCAAAACACTGAAGCATATGACTAATAGCTTGTTTGGACTTCTCTACAGCATTCGCTGAGGCCCAACATGCATGCGAGAATGTATCCACTGAAAGAAAAATGTATTTTATTTTGCCAAATGGGGAATAGTGAGTCACATCTATCTGCCAAAGATTATTGGGATGCAATCCTCTAGGATTGATACCTGACTTTTAGAGGGGTGGTAATTGAAGGAACAGTTGGCATGACCTGCAAGTTCTAATAATCTTTTTAAGATCTTTAACAGGGACTTGTGGGAATTTATCTTTGAGGCCTCTCCAATTAGTATGAGTCAAGGAATGGAAGTCTGAAGCCTCAGTCACTCTACTTAGTTGTGTCCCAGATGCCAAACTATCAGCTAGCTCGTTTCCCTCGGACAGGAATCCGGGGAGGTTTTGATGTCCTCTGAGATGTTGTAGATATAGGGGGTTAGCTCTCTGTCGAAGCAAAAAAACAGGCCTGAATCATAGGAGAAGTTATGGGAATTGCATCTATTTTAATATGGGCCTCAGCTAAGGAAGGTAGCAGATTTACAACATAAAGGCTATCTGAAAACAAATTAAAGGGCTCCTAGCCTTCTCCAAGGCAAGTACAACTGCATGAAGCTCCTTGAAGGGAGCCGAGCCTTCAAACTCCTGGGTAATGGCTTAGACAGGAATCATTTTAACATTGGGCCCATGGGGTGGATATATCACTAATGAGGCTCCCCTATTTCCACCATCCTTAAATATCATTAGAAATTTGGGATTAAGTTGCGGGAGAAAAAGTCTTGGTGGTCTCCAGGCTAATCGTGAAAAGGAGCTCATCCACTTATGGGGGGCCATAGTGACAATTAGTAGTACCCTGAAACCCTTCCAAGGCTAAGTCCATCCTGAAATTGTTTCTCTGAAGCCATGTAAAGTCAGCTATTTTGTAGGGAACTGTCAAAGAGTGTGGTTCCAAGCCAAACACTCTAACTGAAATATTTCTTCCTTTAATAATACAATCTACTATTTGGTAAGTCATGGGATAAACCCGTGGGGACCCTCCAACTGAAAGCTGAATCTAATGGATGGGTTCTCCATCTTGGGCTAATATAGCAGTGCAGAGGGCCTCCCCAAGGAAGAGATACAGGGTGACAGGACCATCAGATTCAAACCTCTTTAAAGTTGTCATATCTATAGCTTGTTGAACCTTTTGCAAAATTTGTTGATGTTGAGAGGATAAAACAATTTTTCTAGTAAGATCAGAGCCCTTTAAAAGGTCAAAAAGTGGGGATAGGTCCTCTGTGGGAATGGGAATCCATGGCTGCATCCAATTAATCTCTCCTAGCAATTTTTGGAATTGAGTTAAGGAGTAAGAATCTTAAAAATGTAACTGTGGCCTCATCAGGGAGACCCTCTCAAGAAACAGTGTGGATCTCAAGATCTTAAAAGGGGGGAGCATCTGAATTTTTTCAGGGGCCACCTTAAAGTTATTGTCTTTAAGCATAGTAAGACATTTAGTTATCAAGTCTTGCAACCTGGCAGGGCTGGGACTCCCCAAAATAATATCATCCATGTAGATATAAAATAAGGCATCTGTTTGATTTATTAAAGGAGTGAAAAGGTGCAGCATATAATATTGGCACATAGCAGGACTATTGGCCAGGCCCTAAAGGCAACACCATCCACTCAAACCTCTGTTCTGGGCCCTGAAAATTTATTGAGGGTAATGAAAAGGCAAACTTTTCTGTATCCCTGGAATGGAGTGGGATAGAAAAGAAACAATCCTAACAAATTGTAACTAAAAATAAAATAAAAAGAAAAAAAAAAAAAAAAGAAACAATCCTTACTATCAATTACAGTCAAATGGAGACCACAAGGGGTGGCAGGGATCCAGGGCAATCCCCTTTGAGGGGTCCCAAAGGATATAATCCTCTCATTAATCTCTCTTAGATCATGTAATATTCTCCAAGAGCCATTGGCCTTTTTTTTATCACAAGAACAGGTGAATTCCAAGGGCTAGTAGAGGCCCTTATGTGCCCCAGATCGAGTTGCTGTTGGAACAAAGTTTTACCTGCGTTAGCTTAGCAAAAGGTAGAGGCCACTGCTCAACCCAGACTGGGTTCCCTGGGTTCCATCGAATTTTGGGGACCCAAGGGTGAGCAGTGGCCTTCAGAATTGGGGTGAACCAGAGAATGTCTGTTTCTTAATTGCTCAAAAGAAAGATCATCTCGGTAGTTGGAATGGACATTTCGTCCCTGCTCAAATTGCTGTTCATATTCCTCATGGTCAAAGATGTCTTGGTAGAGGGCCTTATGATCAGTGGTAATATAGGCCTGGGCTTCACCAAGAACATCCTGTCCCAAAAGGTTGCAGTAAGAGCAAGGGCCGCTAGGGGGCGCCCTTCTCCTTGGTTGCTGTCAGGATCCACCCCGAGGCAGACAGTTGGCAATCTCCCATGATGTTGATTGTCTGTCCACACCCATTAGGGAGGGGCCTCCTCCTTTCTGATCACAGTAAGATCTGCCCCGGTATCAATTAGGAACTCAAAGCTCCTGTCCCGGATTGTGAGTGTCATTTTAGGTCTCGTACCAGGGGCCAGGGGAACAGTCCAATGAACTTTGGTCCTTCTCTTCCCCTTATTTAACGGGGCTGGGGATGGCCCCGAAGGGGAGTGTAAAGGTTCACCTTTAAGGTTAAATTGGGATCTGCAATCCTTGGCCCAGCAAAAACCCTTTTTGCATTTGGAACAGGGCTTGCGCGGTGAGGTGCCTGTTGTGCTGGCATCAGGAGCATTTTGAGACCTGTTGGGGCATTCTCGTTTAAAATGGCCGTTCTATCCACAGCCAAAGCATGTCCGCCCCTGGAGGCCTAGTGACCTGCTGAAAGGTGTTGACTAATGCAGTCATTTCCTCCTGGCAGGCTGTGTGCATGGCGGTAGCCATTGCCCTGGCCTGGAAGGAGGTGGTCCCTACATCTTGAGAGGCGAAAATCCACTTACCCATCCTCGCACAGGCCAGCTTGTGATCTGAATTCATGCCATCCCACACTAGCGACTTAACAAACTGATCGCGAAGCTTCCCCAGGGTAAACTTTCTCCTCAGACTTTTATCTACCTGGTCTATGAAGGGAGGTAGGTCCTCTGAGGCCTTTTGTATAATTCCTGAAACAGGGGATTCTATAGGCCCCTCATCTAGCTTTCTCCAGGTGGCCAACCCTGCTGCTCTAACCTGCTCCTGATAAGGGGCTGGCAGAGCAGCCTGCTGGAGGCCTGTGGAATATTGGTCAGCTGTGCCCAAAAGCATTCCATAAGTTATAGGCACCTGGGGGTTGCTCGTTGATTGTGTTCCCCCTGGACCCTGTATTCCTCCTTGTAAAAGGCCAGCCATTTAAGGAAGGGCAGCCCCAAAAGGACAGCATTGGTAAGGTCTCAGCCCAAGGCAAATTGGGGCCGCCCTCTGCCACTGCCTTATGAAGTTCCTTGAGGTCTAGAGCCCCCTAAGGCACCCAGCTGGGGGAACCGGCAGCCCCAGGAGTGGCTGTGACTGGGAATAGCTCCTCCGGTCTCTCCAAATACGGAGGGGTGTAGAGGGGCCAACAAAGGGGTTAGTAAGCGAGCCCTGTTTCAGTGGCACAGCCGGAGGGGTAGGGACTGGCCAGGGGGCATTCTAATGCTGGTCTTGGCCCCGGGGCCTTCCTCCTTTTTTTAGGGGGGCAGCTCCTCCTCCGGTCCACTTTCCTGTCTCCTACCCTTATCCTTATGCTCTTTGGGCGGTCTCGGAGAGAAGCAGCCCTTAAGGGCTGTGACCAGGGGAATGACTCCCAGAGGGGGGATAACCCCATCCGGGACCTGTGCTATGTTGACCAGGGTTTCTACTTGGTCCTAGGTGTCCAGTCAAACAAGGCGCTCTCGTCCGGCAGCCATGGAGCAACCTTAATAACACACTTCCATACTTGAAGGGCTTGAATATCAAGCAGATTGAAACCCCTACTTTTAAGCAAAATTGGTAGGGATTCCAGACCTGGGTTGGATTTCTGAGATGAAGAGGACTGCCCCGTATTTAACTGGGGCACACTCACCTGCAGACCAGTCAGCGTTCTTCCATCGAGAAGGATCCTCACACAGGGCAACAGTCTGCTGGGCAGGTAGTGCTGAGAAGAGGGTGGACAGTCCAGCTGGGCGCCCTCCATGGCTGAGCAGGATGATGAGTGTCCACGGCCCAAACCTCCCTGGATGCCCCAGGGAATAAATCACCACTGAGCCGGGAGAACTGTCGAAGCAGGAACTCAGTTTATTGAATAAAGCTGTCCTTTTTATAGGTTTGGGGCAGGGGGCAGGGTTAAGGAAGTGAGGTAAGATGACAAAGAGGTCAAGGTTAGGTAACTCAAGGAGAGGTGAGCCACCAACAAAACTCCACAGGGTTTTTTTAAGGCAGGGTTAATTTTAAGGCAGATATGCTGAATCACTTTTGCCCAGAAGTGGTGCCTCTTAAATCGGAAGCTAAAGACATGTCTCCAAACTCGAGCCAGGCTCAGGTAGATACAGCAGGCCTTATCAGGCCCAACATATTACAGTCCATAAGAGTAGCAAAATTACAGCTATGCAAAAGCAACAAGAATAATTTTATGGTTATGGGTTAATCACAACCTATGTAACTAGATTAAAGGGTTGCCATATTAGGAAAGTTAAAAACCCCTTCTCTAGAGGATCAAAATTCCTTTTTTGACACATGAGTGATAAGCTTTCTCCCCAACAAATTGAACCTTGGCTTTCTTTTTATTCGTTGCTCTCTTCTCCTTTCTCTCTTTTAGTTGTCAGAAAATGGTCAAGAAAAGTTGGAGATCGCCTTTTCTCGCAGTCTTTACTTCTCCGTTCTTCAGTGTGTGATGGCTCAATATTTGTCACCAATGGAACGCAGCCTGCTAGACAAAACAGACACCTACAAAAGTATTCTGTGAGGCACTGAGAAGGAAGGGAAACAAATGGAGTATAAAAGAAATACCCAATTTCATCAAGGTAGCACTTCTCCGGAGGGAAAAGGGTGCAGACTTCAACTGTCTGGCAGAAATTTCAAGCACTTTCCGTTCAGAGGCAACTAGTACTCAGTACTAGTTGTGCTAGAGGTGCTCATAGTTAAATACTGATGATGATCCTCAGGAGGTTATAGCTGGACTGCCCTGTGTTACCCTGTTCTACACAAAGAGAAATAGCAGCCCACCAATGACTGTACAAAATTAAGAATACAGTTCAACCCAATGCCCTAAGTAAATGGAGGATAGAGTAGGTGGTTTTCCTAAAGTGAAATACAGTTGAATGGTTATGGAAAAAGATGTCCACTATGAAGCTGGACCATCTGAGCTGAGGTCAGATCTCTGTTAAGGGACACATCCCAGGATGGTTTTTGAGTGAAGAGTGGAAAGACGCTAAGCCTCAGCTGGAGGCTGCTCACATACTGGAGTGGAGGGTAAAAGTGCAGGAAAAAAAGAAAATGTAGAAAGAACATTCCAGTATAGTTAGTATTCTGTTTTCAAACTTGGCAAAATAAGGGCAAAGGTGGAGACGGGTGGAACAAACAGGTCTTCATTGCATCTCCATGGACTGACATCTAGGAGCAAAATCCCAGCCTCACTTGAGCACATATAAAGTGGAAAATTTTCTACTTTGGAAGGTTGTAGTGACATAACACTCCTCTTTTCTTTCTTTTCAGTGTGTATTTTATTTTATGTGTATGAGTTCTTTGCATGTAATACATGTGTTTTTATTATGTGTGGGGGGCAGAGGGTGCCTACTGCCTGTGGAGGCTAGAACAGGGCAATAGATCCTCTTCCGTTGGAATACAGACGCATGTGAGCCGCAGTGAGAACTGAAGCCATGTTCTCAACTAGAATGGTGAGGGCTCTTAACTTCTGAAGCATCTTTAAGCTGCAGTAGACAGCTTGTCCCGAGTGAGTTCATCACAGACTGGGAATGCTGCGTTAGGCAGACAGAGGGGGTTGACAGGAATCTTCTGAGGAGACTTCTCTTTAGCATGAGCCCTCCATGAATTCTACTCCCTATGCAGACACCTTGCTTGTGGGACACTCAGGTTCTGGGAGGGGCTTAGCCAGGTGTCTCAGGCAGGGAATGGAAGATCTGCAGCTGGTTTTGCTCTCAAACATGATAAGATTTATCATTTCACATGAGTCTGCTCCTACACACACACACACACACACACACACACACACACACACACACACACACTTTAGCACCTAGAAATCTTTATCCCTTCAAGAAAACATACAGGCTTGTTTTCCTCAGTGTTTCCCATAAAGCAGCCTGAGTGAGCTCTGCTAACTCGTTGCCTCCAGAGGAAACATTGAGGGAAAAGTGGCTGAGATGAGAGGTTACAAAGACTCTTCCAATCAGGACTGAGTTTGCTTCTCCTCTCCTCTCCTCTCCTCTCCTCCCCTCTCCTCTCCAATACTCAGAGTCTCTGCATCTGTAAAACCATCCAAACTTTGGAAGGCTGGTTGTCCCCCATCCTCCTCAAGAAAAATGCAACTTCTGCCTGTTAACATTATTGTAAGGATGAACATGGATGTACAAGTAATTTTTATTCACCTTTTTCAATTAGTGACTCAGAGGCTTGTTTGGGATGAAAGGCATGTACCATCATGCCTGGACCTAAACATTTCTTTACCTGCCTCTTGATCTGTGACAGGCTGGCCTTGAACTCAGATCTGCTTGCCTCTGTCTCCTGGATTAAAGGCGTGCTTGTATGCCTGCCAGATTACACAGACTTAGAAAGTCTTTGGGTGTGATCTCTCTCCAGAGCAGCCATGTTCTGAATTAAATTTCCTCTACACGTGAAATATTTCTAGACTTAATAATTGTTTTCTCTTCTGTAAAACAAGGAAGGTCCTAGATCTGAATGTGGAGAGTTGTCAGGAGCAAATTAGAAAGCTTTATTAGGGTTTAGTATCTGTTTCATCATGATCACTCAGGTCTTCACTTTCATTCTTAAATGGAGTCTCTGGTTCAGTTTCCCTATTCATTTCACAGGTGTGCTTCCTGGTCCTCTTCCCTGGACACAGTGCTAACAGCCTTCTTTCTTTTACAAAACAGGAGAAAAGTGATGAGACTCCCACAGACAATATTTGGTGGTGGGGGTTGGGGTAGAGGAGGAGGAGCTGAGCTTTGAGGAGTTTTTGTCCTATTAGGAAAAATGGGGAAGAAGTACTATGAAAAGATGCCAAGCAATGCTCTCCAGCAAAATCACAACAACTCCCATGATCGATGCCTTGGAGAAGGTGGCCATAGCTAAACCCTCAGCTACTAGTCTGGAGTTCAACCCAACTTGGACCTGCCAAAGCAAGGCTACAAAAATTCAGACGTCAGAGGCTTTGTTTGCAGATCCAGGGTCAGGGGAAATAAAAACTGTCTCCACACCAGTGTTCTCAGTGCTGCTGCTGTTTCTCTCTGGATTTGTCTTTCAAGACAACTGGGCAACAGTTGATCTGCATTCTTCTACAGTAGTTTAAATACTTCATTTGGTCACAATGAAATTAGCAACAGCAAACCTTTAGGTCTGTTTTTAGCCACTCCATTCCTCTCCCTAACCATGTCACATCTCTGACATTAGTCCTCACTATCCTGTTCAAGACCCCCTTTCCAGCTATCAGTGTGCCCTTTGCACTGCAGAAATCCAAATCAGCTAGTCTCTTCCTATTAACACACTCTCCATTTTTCACCAGGCCATGATTGCTCCACCCAAAACCATTCACGATCTTAACCTCTCTCCTAGTTGAACTGTATACCTCTAAAAGTCTTTACGGGAGGAATTCACGTCTGAAGAGAATTGCTGGAACTCTGGGAGTGGGAACAGAGACAACTGACACTTTTCTGCCTCCATGTTTCCTGATCTTGGGTCATTTGTAACATTCTTTGGTTACTCTATTGTGGCATCCTTATCTGTGAGGTAAAAGCTGTAACTCTTCCCTACCACTCTGCATGCTGGAAGTGGAATTAGATCGGCTGGGGTAAGTAATATCATGCAGACCTTTGTGTGGTGCTATGTTGGAGACTCATACGGGAAGCTGTGGTTGGTTTATAATCTGTGCTGCTTTTTAGAAGCTCCCAGAGAAAAGAACACTTGAGGAAATGGCTCAGAGTTGTTCCTCTTCATGACCTCCGGAAAATGATGGACTTGACCATCATGTTATGTAAAATTTGAAGACAAAAAAATAAACAAAGTTTCTTTGTTTAAAATGTGTTTTATTAATAATAGTACCACCGTGGGCATGTGAAGATTAGAAACAGCTTCCTGAAAGTGGTCCTGTGCTAATACATTGTTAAGGAAGGGTCTCCCCCTTGTTTCTCACACTCTACAATGTACTCTCAGCCTGTCTAACTGGCCTGGGAACTCTGGAGAAATTCTTCTGTCTCCACTCCCCATCTTGCCATAGAAGTGAGGAGACCACAGATAAAAGCAGTCATATTTTACTTTGTATCAGTTCTGAGAACAATCTCTGGTCACTTAGACTTTCTGCACAAAAACTTCAGCCACCTGGCTATCTTGCACACTCAGAATCTTAATTGTCTGCTTGTAAGAGATCATCACAGAACAGAAGAAAATTAATCCAAAGAAGACTCTAACTAGACAATGGAGAACCTGAGAAAGGTTATAATCTGTTCAGAAGGAATAATAAATTACAAGAAGCACAAGTGGGAACAGGTTGCTAGAAAAAAAAAAAAAAAACAACTGATGACCAAAAGTCCAAAATAAAAAGGGGGAAAGAGAACTAGCTGACACAGAAGCAGAAAGTGTCAAGGACTGCAGGCGTGAAATCTACGCAGGTACATTTATTCATGCCAAGTGTGCAGTTATGGTGGCTAAGTTGGCAGTGTTACGTTGTGTGTGGTTTACCATTACCTTTAAGTCTGGAGACAGGAATTTAAGCAAAGGTATAGCGCTATAAGGGAAGAAAAGAAGATTGACAGGATAAACTGACTCCCCATTGTTAAATCTGTTTTCTCCATACAGGGACAACTTTCTGTGAATTGCTCCAAAACATTGATCCAGGCATTTTTGTCACTAGCTATTTAGTTATTAGTCTCTGGTATTTAGCGGGAGTATTGTTGCCTCATTATAGGGTAACTCCGTTTAAACGTAGAAGAGAGACACACACAAAGACACAGACAGACAGGTAGTGGTATTTTGTTGTAGTTGTCCCTCTACGTAATCCCTCCTTTACCCTGCTTTCTCATCATCCATTCCTGTTCCATTATTCTGCTCTACCCCTTTCTTTATACCACTGCTTTCTCCCACCATCACTTGAAAGTCACTCACAATCACACACACACACACACACACACACACATTGGCTCTTATTACTTTTTTATATCTACAGGTATTTCAAATAACACATACATATCTAAAGATTCAAAGCTAATATACACAAATGGGAGAAAATTTGTAAAATTGTCTTCCCAGGCCTGGTTTAGCTCATTGAGAATAATTGTTTCCACCTCCATCCATTTCCTATCAATTTTATAATTTCATTTTCCTTAAGAGTTGGATAATTTTTTTTAGCAAATTTACCACATTTTCATTATCCATTTTTCAGTTCATGGATATCTAGGCTGGTTTCAGTTCCTGGCTGTTGTGGAGAGAGCAGAAATGAACATGGCCAAGCAAGTATCTCTGTAGGAGGATACAGAATCCTTTGGGTATGGGCCCAAGAGTGGAATAACTGGATCAGGGTGTAGGTCTACTTCTAAGATGTGGAATGTGAGCACCGACGATCGACGATTGTAGTGCCTGCACCTGTTTGCACTCCCACCAGCAGTCAGTGGTGTCCCCACTCCACATTCCCTCCAGCCTGCGTCCTCCTTTGTTGTTTTTTGTGCTGTTTATCTGTTTGTGGCAGGTTGTTTTTCATCTTAGCCTTTCACAATGGAATAAGATAAAATGTCAAGCATATTTACATTTCTTTTCAAAATAAAGATGTTGAACGCTTTTTTGTTTGTTTGAGACAGGGTTTCTCTGCGTAGCTCTGGCTGTCCTAGAACTCACTCTGAAGACCAGGCTGGCCTGGAACCAAGAGATCTGCCTCCCAAGTGCTGGGGGCTGGGATTACAGCCATGTGCCACCACCGACCAGCATGTTGAACATTTTTTAAATATACCTCAACCATTTGTACTCATTTTTTTCCAGAACTCTCCATTTAGTTTCATGTCCCATTTTTAGTTGGGTTATTTGTTTTTCTGATGTTTACTTGTTTTGTTTCTTTGCATATTTGTGATCCTAACACTTTATCAGATAAATAAATAGTAAAGACACTTTCGCATTTTGCAGACTACATCTTCACTCCTGTTGTGGTGGTTTTGCTGGACCGAAGCTTTGTTGTTTCAAGGGTATCAATTTTGTGTATCAATTGCCAGTTTTAGTTCCTAAACTAGCAGAGTTCTGTTCAGAAGGTCAGGAAGCTCAAGATAAATCCCTAGTTTCTCCTCTATCTAATAGGGTTCTGGTCTTGTGTGGAGGTCCTTGGTACATGTGGCATTGAGTTTCCCACAGAGAATCTAGTTTCATTTCTCTATGTGCACCTACTGAGTTTAGCCAGCACCATTTCTCGGAGATGCTGTCTCCTCTACAATGTGTGCCATTGATGTCTTTGTCAAAAATCAGGTGGCTGTAGGAATGTGTGCTTCTATGGATCCTCATTTCCATTCCATTGATCAATTAGTCTATTTTTTGCCAGTGCCATGCTAGTATTATTGCTGTAGCTCTGCAATTTAACTTGAAATCTGGGGTGGTGACATCACTAGGAATTTTTTGTTCAAGATTGTTTATCTTGACTCCTGAGTCATTTATGATTCTATATGAAATTTGAAATTGTTTTTCAATATCCACAAGGAACTGCACTAGAATTTTTATGAGCGCTGCCTTGAATCTGTACATTGCTCTTGGTAGGCTGGCCATTTTTACAATATTAACTTTAATGATCAATGAGCAAACATGGACATTATTCTCCATATAAAATAGCATAGGTCAATTTTTATCAGTTCTGTAGATTTTTTTATAAATTTGTAGTAATAGTATTTTCTTAGATGTCAGTCTAATAAGTGGAATGGAATCCACCTGGGGAAAGTCCAACAGGGCTAAGTTGCACCCTATATTCTGTGCTCCAATTTTCTGCACACAACATTACCTAAATTCCCAGAGGCCTGCAGGCCACAGGGCCAGCCATGTGAAACCCCTACCACCCAATCCCCTGCCTGCCAAGCCCTCCTGGGGCACACCCAGAAGCAGTGAGCTGCATCATGTGTCCTGAGCTCCATTTTCTGGCCCACAGTTCTGCCTGCATTCCCAGAACTTGCCAACACTGGAAGCAATGAACAGGCTCCATGCCTGCCAGGTCCCCTTAGGGCACACCCAACAGCAGCAAAATGTGCCTTGTCTCCTGCACTTTATTTTCCATGCCACAATTCTGCCTGCATTCCTGGAGGCCTGCCAGCATCAGAGATGACCATGTAAAACCCCTCCTCCCCAGACCCCTACCTGCCAAGTCCTCCTGCAGCACATCCAATAGTTATAAAGTCCACCAAGTCCCCTGCGCTCCAGTTTGCAGCCCACAATTCTGCTTGCATTCCCAGAGGCCTGCTTGCACCAGGGGCAACTGGACGGGTAAAGGCCAGCAAAAGAGCTCAATCAGCAGAAGCCAGGGAGATATGGCACCACCAGAAAACCCAGATGCACTACTACAACAAGCCCTGACTGTCCTAACATGGCTGAAGTACAAGACATGAACTTAAATGCCATTGTATGAAGATGATAGAGGGCTTTAAAGAAAAAAGAAATAAATCTCTTAAAGAAATACAGGAAAATACAATCAAACAGGTGAAGGAAATGAATAAGACTGTATAATACCTGAAAATGGAAACAAAAGCAATAAAGAAAACAGAAACTGAAGAAATCCTGGAGAAGGAAAACCTAGGTAAGAGAACGGGAACTACAGATGAAAGCATCACCAATAGAATAAAAGAGGTGGAATAGATTGTGTCAGGCATAGAAGATACAATAGAAGAAATCGATACATCAGTCAAAGAAAATTTTAAACCTAAAAGGTTCCTGACTCAAAACACCCAGGAAATCTGGGACACTACGAAAAGACCAGACCTAAGAATAATAGGAAGAGAAGATTCCTAACTCCAAGGCCCAGAAAATATTTTCAACAAAATCATAGAAGAAAATTTCCCTAACCTAAAGAAACAGATGCCGATAAACATACAAGAAGAAGCATAGAGAACACTGAATATATTGGAATAGAAAAAAATATCCTCCATCCACATAATAATCAAAACACTAAATGTGAAGAACAAAGAATAATATTAAAAGCTTCAAGGGAAAAGGGCCAAGTAACATATAAAGGCAGACCTATCAGAATCACACCCAACTTCTCAGCAGAGACTCTAAAAGCCAGAAAGTTCTGGGCAGATGTCTTGCATACTCTTAGAGACCACAGATGCCACCCTAGACAACAATACCCTGCAAATTTCTTATCACCATAGATGGAGATAAAAAAGATATCCCATGACAAAACCAAACTTAAACAATATCTATCCACAAACCCAGCCCTACAGAAGGATACTAGAAGAAAAATTCATACCAAAAAAAGGTAAACTACACCCCCCGCCAAAAAAAAAAAAAAAAAGAAACAATTCCACACAAGCAAAATGAAAGGTCAACAAGCACACATACACAAACACACATCTTACTACTGTAAGACCTGGAGTCTCACTGCTCAGGAGCTCAGGATCGTTCCGTTCCCAGGAACTCTCACAGACCACGTGAATGGGATCCCCTTTATTGTCTGTCTGTCACCTGTGGGCCATCTGGTCTAAAATGAATATGGGCCCTTATCTTAGTTAGGATGTCTCGTCCTAACAGCGGGTTCGGGTACTCGGGGACAACTAAGAATGAGTGGGATACCCGGCCCATTCCAAGGTCCACCATTCTTCGGGTAGTCCGTGAATATTGTTTACATCCAGTGGCTCCTTGGACCCACGATTTTTTCTCTTTTTAGCTCCAAATTCTTGTAACAGAACAGAACGCTGGGTGCCAGTGTCTACCAAGAAGTGGACTGGCTTCCCTTCCACTTTAACAGTTACCCTGGGCTCAGGGATGGGAGCTGAACCCCGTCTCCCCAGTCACTATCATCGCCCAGGGTTAGGACCCGGGTCTCCAGGGCTCGAGCGTTCCATTTTTCTGGCTTTTTTTTTCCTTTTGGGACAATCCTTGACCCAGTGTCCTTTCTCCTTGCAATAGGCACACTGATCTTTAGACAGAGGGCCCCTCCAATTGCTAGGAACTCTCTCCCTATCATTACGACACTCCTGCACTATGGTGGACAGGATCTTAGTCAACTTTCTGTCTTGCCTCTTATCCCTTTCTCTCGCTTCCTGCTCTTTCTGCTTTCTTTCCTCTTTCTCTTCTTCCATCTCCCGGCTGTAGAAAACCTTTTCTGCTACCTGCACTAAATCCTTCAACAACTTGTCCTATAACCCCTCTATTTTCTGGAGTTTTCTACAAATATCTCTGACTGACTGGTCTATAAAGGTTATAGTCACCATTGCCCTATGCTAATCTGAGGTAGAGTCATAGGGCATAAACGGGCGGTATGCCTCCATCAGCCATTCAAGAAATCCTGCAGGAGATTCAACCAGCCCCTGAACTGTCTCTCTTACCTTATCAAATTGGTGGGCTTTCGAGTGGCCCCACGGAGACCTGCCATTAGAGTCTGTCGGTAGACTTTCAGGCGATCCCTACCTCCGGGTGTGTTGTAATCCCAGTTGAGGCAGGTGAGGGGAAAGCCATCATCAATCTCATTAGGGAGGATGGAAGGCCTCCCATCTGTTCCTGGCACATTGTTTCTAGCCTCAAGGAGAACCCGCCCCTGTTCCTTGGTAGTCAGGAGGGCCTGCAAGAGTTGCTGGCAATCATCCCAAGTGGGCTGGTGTGAGAATAGGACAGATTCAAACAAATCAGCTAGAGCTTGAGGATTTTTGGAAAAGGAGATTATGGGCCTTCCAATTACTGATTTCCACCGTCATCGGGGGGAGGGGGTGACTCCACGTTCCAGCCCATGACCACTTTCACTTTCAGAAACTGGTGGCGACTGCAGCGGTGGGGAGGGACTGCTGGTGGCACCTTGCTGCAGACCTGCTAGGGGATTAGTGGGGGGGAAAGCCGGCCGATAAGGAGGTGGAAGGTCAAAAAGAAGTCACAGTCTGTCCCATAATAAAGTGTCCATCAAGAAAGTCAAAGAAGCAACAACGATAGAGACAAAGTAAACAAGACAGGCAATTAGACAAGGATGCCCTTGCGGGTGGTACCACAGAATTCAGTTGGAGAGGCTGCCTCACTAAGGCCGTCTCCAACAGATAGGAGGAGGACCGTCACGGACCTAGCCTCCCCAGATGGAATCTGGAGTGTCCTCCGGTTCCCAGTCAAGTGATATTCTGACACGTCTGTCTATCGCAATGACTGATCAGATGACCAAAAAGGTCCAGATAGGCACCTAAACAGATACAACCAGGAATCAGACTAACCTGTTCTGAGCTGGACCTCTGAGCCCAGTGTGATGAGGAATGGGAAGGGGCACGCTCTTTCCTAGCCAAAGGCACCAAAATGTAAGAGCTGGAGTCTCACGGCTCAGGAGCTCAGGATGGCTCCCTTCCCAGGAACTCTCACAGACCACAACTCGATGTAAAAGCAAGAGGTTTTATTGCTATCTCAATAGGGTCGCCCCTCCAAAGACAGGAGACGACCCCGAACATGCAAAGCACAGGGTTTTTATACCTGAAAATCAGATCACTTTTGCTCTATAGTTTATAGCTGGTTGTAGATAGTTTACAGCTGGTTGTTTCTCAGAACAGTTCACCCCGCCCTTCAAGAGTTCTCTGAACCTGGCTTCAATTCAAATAATCACAGTTGTTTTTTCTCATTCCCAGGTGGTCCCTCACTACCACCTACATCAAAATAACAGGACTTAACAACTGCTCACTAATATATCGCAACATCAGTGGGCTCAATTCCCCAATAAAAAGACACAGACTTACAGAAAAGATGCAAAAACAGGATCCATCATTCTGCTTCATACAAAAAAACACATTTCAGCAACAAAGATAGACATTACCTCAGAGTAAAGGGCTGGAAAAAGATTTTTGAAGCAAACAAATCCAAGAACCAAGCTGGACTAGCCATTCTAATAAAATCAAAACAAATGGGGAAGGACACTTCATACTCATTGAAGAAAAAAAAATCCACCAAGATGATGTCTCAATTCTGAATATCTATACCCCAAATGCAATGGCACCCACATTCATAAAAGAACATTAATAAAGCTTAAATCACACATCAAACACCACACCCTCATAGTGGGAGACTTCTACTCCCTACTCTCATCAATGGACAGGTCTAAACAGAGAAATGATGAAACTAATAGATGTTATGAACAAATGGACCTAACAGAACATTTCAACCAAACACAAATACACACACACACACACACACACACACACACACACACACACACTTTCTTCTTCTCGGCACTTTACAGAACCTTCTCCAAAACTGACCAACTACTTGGTCACAAAGCAAGTCTCAACAGATGCAAGAAACTTGAAATAACTTCTTGTATTTTACCACACCACCATGGATTAAAGCTGGAGTTCAACAACAAAAGAAAGCCTACAAACTTTTGGAAACTGAACAACTCTCTACTCAATGACCACTGAATCAGGGAAGAAAGAAATTAAAAACAAAGGCACAATATACCCAAAATTGTAGGACACAATGAAAGCTCTGCTAAAAAAAAAAAAAAAAAAGTTCATGCCACTTGGCCTTCATAAAAAAATTAGAGTGATCTCATAATAGCAACTTAAAAACACTTTTGAAAGTTCTAGAACAAAAAGAAACAAACAAACTCAAGAGGAAGTAATCAAATTCAGTGCTGAAATAAATATAGAAACAAAGAATCATCAAAATCAAGAACTGGTTTTTTGAGAAAATCAACAAGATAGACCAACCTTTAGCCAAACTAAAAGGCAGAGAGACAGTCTCCAAATTAACAAAATCAGAAATGAAAAGGGAGACATAAAAGACACTGAGAAAATCCAAAGAATTATGAAAAACCTATATGCTACAAAGTTAGAAAATATAAATGAAATGAAGAATTTTCTTGATAGACACCACTTACCAAATTCAAATCAAGATCAAGTAATCAATTTGAATAGACTTACAATACCTAAGGAAATAGAAACAGTCATTAAAAGTCTCACAACCAATAAAAGCCTGGGTCAGACGGTTTTAGCTCAGAATTCTACCAGACATTTACAGAAGAGCTAATGCCAATACTCTTGAAACTATTTACAAAATAGAAACAGAAGTGAGATTGCAAACACATTCCACAAGGCCACAGTCACCCTGATACCAAAACCACACAAAGACTTAACAAAGAAAGAGAACTTCATATCAATTTCTCTTGTTAACACTGATGCAAAAACACTCAATACTCACAAACCAAATCCATGAACACATCAAAAACATCATCCACCATGATCAAGTAGGATTCATCCCAGAGATGCAGGAATAGTTCAACAGGTAAAAACTATCAATGTAATATACCATATAAACAAACTGAAAAAAAAAAACAAAAAAAAAACACATGAACCTCTCATTAGATGCTGAAAATGCCTTTGTTGAAATCCAACACCCCTTCATGATAAAAGTCTTAGAGAGATCAGGGATACAGGTGCATGTCTAAACCCTAAGCACAACAAAGGCAATATATAGCAAACTGATAACCAACATCAATTTAATGGAGAGCAACTTAAAGAAATTCCACTAAAATCAAGGGCAAGACAAGGCTGTCCTCTCTCTCCATAGCCATTCACGTTCTAGCTAGAGCAACTAAAGGAGAGCAAGAGGATACAAATTGGAAGGGAAGAAGTTAAAATATCACTGTTTGAAGATGATATGATAGGATACAAGAGCAACTCCAGAAATTATACCAGAGAACACATACAGCTGCTAAACTCTCTCAGGAAAATGGCTGGATACAAAATTACCTCAAAAAGATCAGTAGCCCTCCTTTATACAAATGATAAATGGGCTGAGAAACTAAGAAAAATAATACTTCAAAATAGCAATGAATAATATAAACTATTTTCATGCCAAAGTAGCTCTAACCAAGCAAGTGAAAGGCTTCTATGACAAAAACTTCAAATCTTCAAAGAAAGAAATTGAAAAAGATATCAGATGTTGCAAAGGGCTCCCATGCTCATGGAGGCAACCAACAGGGTTACCATAGTGAAGATGGTGATCCTACCAAAGGCAATCTAAAATTCAATACAATTCCCATCAAAATTTCAACATAATTTTTTACAAAATGTTAAAGAAAAACTCAACCACATATGGTCTGGACACAAAGCCAAGAGGAGAGCCAGCACAACCCATCAGAGCGTGATGAGCTTCTGGGGTCCTAAATCAAGGCCTGCAGCAAGCTCACCTTCCAGTGATGCTGAGACTACATAGACAGAAGTTTTCAGCGACCCGAGCCGAAGCAGGACAAGTAGGAGGGACCCAAGGAAGAAGAATAAGAATGGGCCCTGCTCCCTAGACATTTCTCTTAGAGGGCTTCAATGTAGTTGGTTAGATGTATGCCATAATTATAATAGGTGGGAAACAGCAAGTTTATAATTATAAGATATATTATGTGTGTTACATGAAAACTGCTGGGCATACAGGAATTAGAGAATGGCCCTCAATTCCTTTTATGATCAGAGTGAGTGCATTTGTACGCAGTTTCCTGGCATATAATTCACAACATGCAAAGGAAGACAACCATGAATGAATGATATACAATTCTTGTGAGTCCCTGTGAATGTAATTTCTGTCCGCATTCTTAGACATGCAAGTTGGGTTCCACGTAAACCAGGGATATAGAAATGAGGGTATTCCTACTTGATCAAAACGTAGTCAAGTTCAAAGGCGTGAGTTACTGGATGCCAGGCAGCTATTCTGTGTCTAGCAGTTTTGAATTCCTGAACCATGTTGGTGAAAACTCCTGACAGGGATCAGCCTCCATTTTCTAGACTCTTACTAATAGCCTTCCATCCACAGAGCTATGTGAACACTTCCTGTCCCACCTCAATTCCTCTCATTCCCTGCAGGGACACCACAATGTTCATCTGTGACACAATCTTTCATGGGGTAGAGGAAACACCCATGAGCAAGGGGCAGCCTGTAAGTTCTGGGCCTACTCTACTTGGCCAAACGCTCTAGCTCCTCGGATTCTGTAAGCGAGCCAAGCGTCCCCAGCCAGAGGCCTGTTTCCTTCCTCTGTCTTTCTTCCTTTCTTCCAAACCTTTCTACTGAATCCCTTATTTCTTGCCCTGGCAGATTTGTAGCTTCCTTCAACTTCTGAAAGTTTCTTACTATAAAATTCTTTAATTTTGACATTCTTTCCATAGTCTAAACGTCATCTTTCATGCATGTATGATAGGGTGGTTCCCCAGGAAGTTTTACCATGTCCAGGAAGGAGGGAGGCTGAGACACCCTGAACCAGAAAGAATCCAAACAGCCGGTTTATAAGAATATGCCAAACTCACTCAAGGCTTGATGAGTGAGGGAGGAGGGGGAAGTCTTCAATAGCCAGAGAGAAAATTCCAGCACCTTCCATACAGATGCAGCAAGGGCTCAGTCACTAGACACTGACAGTCAGAAATTGAATATCTGTTAATGTGTCACACCATCTTCTGCACAGACACACATAGAGGTGAATTGGGAAATGACGGGCCTGATGATGGACACACAACATTGAGAACACAGACAAACCCAGGAACCTGGGAGTGTGGAGGAGGATGAGATAAAGTAGTATGGGTTGTTGTCTGTTCTGGGTGCAGCAGAGGTGTGTGGAGTATGCAGAGGAATTTTAATCCAGAAACATGATCACATCCAAAGATCTTCTCTGTCTGTGTGATCCAGCTCGAATACAGATACACCCTTAGTACACACCTTTAATCCCAAAAAATGAAAGGTTAGGTTATAGAAGCAAGCAGCCATGTTGAAAAGTGACATCTAATTGAGGGACAGACAAAGTAACAAATCAAAGAAAGATTTGACAGAATAGGATACGCCCAGCTCACACGAGAACAGCACAGGAAAGAAAAGCCATTTAAAATGGCGCAGGGAGAGGCAGTTGAGAGTCAGTTCAGTCAGTTCAGTGGAGTAGAATTGAAGTCAGTTGAGCTCAGTTTGTGGCAGTGATGTTCAGAGGCAGTTTTTACCAAGACAGTTTTGCAGAAACAGGTGTCAGAGAGAACAAGCTGGATACAGGTGAAGACAGAACAAGCCAGAGGATGAGAAGGAGCCAGAAGTTTAGAACATATTGCCAAAGTTAGTATGAGGCCAAGCTGAACAATTCAGTCTCTCTGCACTTCTCTGGAGACGTTCAAAGCTTTACCAACACTTATATTTAACCCCATCAAGTGGATATTGATACCTAACTTCTCTAAAGACTCTGTCCACTTGATAGGACACTGAAATCACTGTGGACTCCTCAACTGATGGACTCTGACACACTTCAAGGCTGATCTCTTTCAGGATCTGAACGCTCACATCCTGGTGTGTTCATCAGAGAGCATACTTAGTAAGCTCCATCCTCAGCAGGTGGAGGAAATTCCAGTATGAGGTTTGTGGAAACACAGGTATCTGGAGAGTCAGGAATCATTGGTGATAATGGCAGATACCACCTTTTGCTTTTTAAAAACATGTACACATATACTTGCATGTGATATTTTAATGTCATTTTTACTCTTGATTTTATTATTTGGATTCCTTCATTTTGTTTCCATTCTCATGTACAATATTATCTCACGTTGTCTTATTTTTGTGCTAGCTATGGCAGAATCCAGTAACATCAGCCTGATAAAAGGCTGAGGAAGAGGATCATGAGTTCAAGAGCAGCTTGGACAATTTCCTGCAGTGCTGTCATACCACTAAAGAACAATAAGTGAAACAGAGTAAAAAAGGCAAAGAATGCAGTCCATTTGTTCTGGACTCTGTCCCAAGTATCAAAAAATAAGAAACTATAGGTAAGCTTGGGCTGGGAGAGGTGGCTTTTCTCAGGGAAGGGAAAGAATGTTGATTGATGAATGCGAAGTGGTCAACCTTGAAAACCTGCATGCAGGTGGCATTTATGGATGGACCAGTTTATATTTAGGAAAAAACATACATATGTTCATGAAGTAACAGTTAGCTTTTTAAAAAGAATATACTAGGAATTTTAAAGAGAGTGGTAAAAGGAATATGGTAGAGTTTAGAGGGAGGAAATACAATGGAGAAATATTATAACTAAATTATAATTTCAAAATAAATAAATAATGACAATAAAGGACGTTTCCTTGCTCTCGATAGTCATTTCAGAAGCACACATTCCCTTATTTATTATTGCCTTCTTAGTTCTATTTTGTTGTTCATGAGTATATTTTCCATTGAGTGTGCTCTCTTACTTTGCACTATTGTTTTAAATAGAAATGTGTGAGTACTTGTGACTATCACGAGCAACTATGTATTTTAGGTGGGTTTTATTAAGCTTTATCCTTCAAAACTAAGGCGTCACCCCCCACAGCTCTTAGTTAGTTCTAAAGACTATTGGAAGCTGTCACTTTTTGTGGCTTAGACCAACTTCATGAGATATGAAAACCAGAATAACTACTCCCTTTACACAGAGGGGAAACTGAGGCCCTGAGAGCGTAACTGACTTCTCTAATGAGATCCACATTTGAAGCAGTGGGCTGATTTCGCTCAGACTTCCTGAGCCTGGAACTCGAGTCCAAAGCCGCCACCTTCTGCAGCTTCTTAGGTTCACCCAGTGAACTTGAGTTACTCACTGCCTCTGTGCACAGTTTCCCTAGGTTGCAGATGCACTGGGGATGACAAGCTTGGGTCTCTGACTCTGTTCTTCACAGAAATCAAGGACGACGTCCTCCCGTTGGCGGTGAGGCTGAGGTGCGCTGGGAAGCATGGCAGGCTGTGGAGCCCATTAGTACCTTCAGAGGAGATGGCTGAGTTGTCACAATTGTCGAGCTCAAGTCCACTCAGTTCAGCAGAGTTTGTTCATCGGGCAGTTGCTCTCTCCTATCACGTTATGAGAGGAAAAAACTCGTGATGTTGTAAAGGCAGCCTGATCTGAGTAAACTGTCACTTACTTACAAATGCAAACTCCTAAGATGTTAAGATTATTAAACCAGAGTACAAATTGCCTAATACTTATTATCCGAACTCTCTTTCTTTTAAACACATTTATATGTTTACTTTTATTGTGTTGTTATGGACTATTAAAGGACTGTAAATTCTGACGGGTTCTAAATTAAGGCTTCCAAGTTAAAGCCTAACAGATGCTGATCATGTGAAGTGATAAGGCGGTCCCTGGCAGTACTCTCCGAAGCATTCTCTGGTCACTGAACATCTTCAAGGTAATTTCGATTCAGCTCCTTCTCTGACTGTTTCATAATGGGTGCACTGTGGCGAACATTCTGAAAGGCCTGTCTCCCGTTAGGCGGCTGATGCTCTGTCATTACGCTTCATCAATTATGGATTTCCTCTAGGGTTACTCTTCTCTAGTTTTTATTAGTTAATTGTCTTCACTACACCAGAGGTTTGAGGATGAAGCCTTGTTGCCTTCTGTAATCATGCTCTTGAGTCATGAGTCTTCTCAAGCATTTCTTCAACATCTGTATTCCTTGGTGAGGCAGGAGGTCGTGGCTGAAGGACAAGCAGCAAGATCAGTCTTCAGTGAGGACCCATATTAAATCTGTGACATTTTCAAAGTAAGGAGAGAAAGAAGGCCATTTTAATCTCACGGGCTGGGGATGTATTTTAAAGTGGTCATTCACTGCCGTGGGCATGAGTGGAGATGGGGAAGGTCTGTGCTCTGTGAAGACGTTCCGGAGTTTTGTGATGTCTGTGCGCCTCAGATCACATAGCTCAGGGAAAGCACACAAGCCTTACCACCATAATGTCAACCACACCACCAGGCCCAAGCTAGAGGCAGGTTTGATGGAAGAATAGTAGGTGGTTCAGCAATAACCAAATGATGGAAAATCCCATATACCACAAACATGAATTTGTCATTACATTTTTTTTTTTGGGGGGGGGGGGGTTTGAGTGACTGTGTGTGTGTGTATGTGTGTGTAAAACTCCATAAAATAATACAACAGAAGTTCTGGTTAGGGTTAGTATTGAAGGTTATAGCAGGGATAGGGCTAGGATTAGATTTAATTTTAGGGGTAGCATAGGGTCAGGGTTTGTGTTAGGACTGGTGTTAATGCTAGGTTTAATGTTACTGTTAGGGTTAAGTTGAAGGCTTTGTTTATGTTTAGGGCGAGCATTAGGATTGTGTAAAAGCTAGAGTTAGGGTTTGGGTTAGAGTCCTACCCATCAATCCCTAATTAAGAAAAGGAGCTTGCTTACAGCCTGGTCATTATTGGAGACTCAGCCCATTTTGAGTGGCGCCACACCTGGGCTGGTGGTCCTGGGTTCTGTAAGGCTGAGCAGGCCATTTGCAGCAAGCCAGTAAGTCCTCTGTATTAGCTCCTGCCTCCAGGTTCCTACCCCTTTTAAATCTCTTCCTTCAATGATGAACAGTGATATGGAAGTGTAAATTAAATAAACCCTTTCCTCCCCAATTCGCTTTTGGTCATGGCGTTTTCTCTCAACAAGATTTCTCAACAAGAGATAAACTAAGAGAGATAAATGTTTTTGTAAAACTGTAAGACCTGGGGTCTCACAGCTCAGGAGTTTAAGATCGCGCCCTTCCCAGAAACTCCCACAGACCACGACTCGTTGCAAAAGCAAGAGGTTTAATTTAACTATTGCACAATGGGGTCACCCTTGCTGGTCAGCAAAGAGTGGCACCCAGAGACAAAGGCCTTAGATTTTTAAAAGAAATATTGCGTGAAATTTGAAGTTACAGTTTTGGCAATTTAGGATTGGATGAGGAAGCTATCAAGTAAGATAATTGGTTAGTCTTAGGTGCTCAAGCTTGGCCAGTCCTGCCAAGTGTGGATGCAGCTGCAATTGAAGGTGGGGGTGGTTAGCTCATCCTTGAAGATTAGAGCTGCAGGCTCTTGGCTGGAGGTCAGGAGCTACTCAGAAGAATTGGGGCCATCTGGGTTGGTTGCTAAGAAACATTACCTCGAAGACAAGGGTCTGGTCCTTCTTTTTGCTGAGTGAAGGTCATTGCTTGCTCGCTTTTTTTTCTATCTGTCCTCACAGATAGGATCACATTTCTCCATTCTCTGGAAAGGTACTAAGAGGCCTTAGCTTAACCTGAACCTAAAATTCAAAACTATAGGCTTTAGAAGACATACAGGTTACAAAGTTAGTCTAACCCTTTCAAAACAACCAAACAAACAAAACTATTAAGCCTAGCACTTGGGAAGCTAAGGAAAGAAGAATGCTGCGATGTTCAAAGCCAGCCTGGGCTACATAGTGAATCCAGGTCAGACTTGGCTAGAGTAAGACCCCCCCATCTCCAAACCCAAAACGTTGAGGCTACAGGCTCAGTGATTAAAAGTCGGCACTGCAGCCTAGTGTGGTGATGCAGGCCTTTAATTCCAGCCCTTAGGAGGCAGAGGCAGATGGACTGCTATGAGTTCAAGGACAGCCTGCTCTTCAAAGTGAGTCCAGGCGGGACAGCCAAGGCTACACAGAAAAAGCTACACTGCCTACACAGAATAGGCACTGCCCCAGAAAAGTATCCTAGCGTCCACAATGAACTTGAATAGCAATCCCACAACCTCCTGCAACTCCACACCCAGGAGATCTGGCACCTCTGTGGGCACCCAAATTCACATACGCACCCCACCAAATCTTGGGACCTTATACAATTAAACACATAAAATTTTAAAAGAGAAAAACAGGCCAGGTGGTTAATCACAGCACTCAAGAGACAGGGCAAGTGAATCTCTGTGAGCTGAAGGACAGCCAGAGGTGTAATAGAGAGACTCAGTATCAAAAAATAATAATAATAAAGATAAACAAAAGTTTAACCAGCACAGCACAGTGGTGCACACCTTTAATCCCAACACTCAGGAAGCAGACGCAGACAGATCTCTGTAAGTCTGTGGCCTTTTGAGGCCAGCCTAGTATACATGGCTAGTTCCAGAGCAGTACTAGTTGCATGTTTAAAAATAAGCAAAACCAAACCAAAGATTTGCTTTGCAGTAATAATATATTGGTTGTATTTGAATAGAGCTATAAGCACTACCGCCAATGACCACTAGAGGGACCCTTTGATCAGAAGCGGTTACCCACTCCATCGGCATTGAGAAGCGCTGAAGGACAGGGTAAAGACCGGTATACCTAGAATACATCCAATTCCGATATCAGAAAAAAATGTTTTTCTCTTTATCCATCTCAAAGGAAGGTAAACTTTGGGTTTAGTTAGAATAAAGCCTTTTTTTTTTCTACACATCACCAACACAGAAGGAGACCATTCAGAATGGTCTCAAAAAAAATAAAATGCATGGGAATAGACTTAAGCAGGGAAGTGAAGGACCTCTACAATGAAACCTTCAAATCTCTGAGAAAGAGATAAAGACATTAGAAAATGAAAGGGCATCCCATGCTCCTGGAGTAGTAGACTTAGGGTCGTGAAAATGACCGTTCTACCTCAAGCTATTACAGATTTAATGCAATCCCAATCAAAATTTCTCACTCTTCACAGAAATAGAAAAAAAAACTTTCCTAAAATTCATATGGAACCACAAAAAATCCTGGATAGCCAAAACAATCCTGAGCAAAAACAAAAACAATACTGGAGGGATCACCATTCTAGATCTAAAGCTACAGTAATAAAAACATGGGACCAGCGCAGAAACAGACAAGGAGACCAATGGAACAAAACTAAAGACTGAAACATGAATACACATAACTTCAGCAACTTGATGCTTGACAAAGACTCCAAAACATATGCTGGAGGAAGGAAAGCATCTTCAGCAAGTGGTGCTGGGGAAACTAGCCGTCCACAGGCAGAAAAAGGAAATTAGCAATTCCATCTCGATGCTTGTTGGAAGGACTGTGCTGTCTGAGGTTGCAGTCCTCCCAGTCAGGATGGCCATGCTGAGCTCGGCGTTAAGGTGCAGGGCTCCCTCTCCCCAGCAGGGCCTCCTGCTCTCGGCCTGACATCCTCTGGAGAGCGTCTTAAGGCATAGATGCCCTCACCACGTCTGCTACAGCTCCCTGCTAGCTGTCCCCTGCCTGCACCTATAGGGTAATTAGGTCCTGTGTTCCCATTCATATGATAGGACTGTACCGTTTAATCAAGCATTCTTGGAGTGTCTAGTCCACCAAGAGTGGACACCTATCCTGGAAGTCCCCTGCTTTGCTCTCCCACAGTAAAGTTGAACTATCTCCCGGAAGTGGTTCCCCGAAGTCATTTCCGTCATCCTCTCAGCCGTGTGCCTCGCCAACAAGCCTCCCATGGAGGAGAACCAGAAACGCTTATGGAGCAGCCACATCTGAGCATAGGGTCCCTCTAGTGGTAAGTGGCGGGCAGTGCGGATAGCGCTCTTCAAAGGCAAGGTGAAAAAAGCCTTCCTTTTATCAACTTGCAAGTGGATCAAAGACCTAAATGTGAAACCTGAAACTCTGAAATTGCCAGAAGAAAACATAGGCAGCCCCCTGCAAGATCTAGGGAGGAAAGGTCTTTCTGAATAGGACTCCATTTGCACAGGACCTCATAGAACTAGAAAGCTGCACATCTAACTAAACACTCAGTGAAGAAGCCCGCGGAACAGTAGAGAACCTCTGCCAGGGAAACATCTGACAGGATTAATATACAGAATGTATAAAACCTCAAAAAACAAACAGTAGAAATAATAAATGACCTGTTTGAAAAAAAAAATGGTCCCGGAACCCGAATAGAGTTCTCAAAAGGAATAAAAAAAAAAAAAAAAAAAAGTGAACAATGTTCGTTATCCCTAGCAATTAGGGATATGCAAATCAAATTAACTTTGAGATTTCATATTACTCTAATCAGAACGACAAAGGTCAACAAAACAACAGAAACAACAGACAACAAATGCTGGAGGGCTGTGGGAAAGGGAGCTTCATTCCCTCTTAGTGGGAGTGAAGGCACTGTGGAAACCAGTGTGGAGAATTCTCAAAAAAGAATAAATCTACCTTATGACCCAGCTACACCTCCTCTTAGCATATGTCCAAAGGACTCTACACCCTGCTCCACAGAAACTTGCTGAGCCCTGCTCATTGCTGCTCTGTTCACAATAGCTAGGAAATGGAAACCTCAATGTCCTTCAACTGATGAACGGGTAACAAAAATGCGGTATGTACACGCTATGGAATACTGTTGATCTGTTAGGCACAAAAGTCCTTGTGCCCTCAGATCTCCAGGGAAACCAGGAATGTTACGCACAGAAGATTGTTTGTTTTTTTGTTTGTTTGTTTCTCGACCTTTCCCCACACAGTTTCTGTTTCCCCTCTGCTGCCCTGGAACTCGCTCTGTAGACTAGGCTGTCCTCAAAGGCAGAGTTCCACCTGCCCCTGCCTCCTGAGTGCTGGGATTAAAGTCACGGGCTATGGCCTGGCTCCAGAATTGTCTTTTCAATGGAAAGATGTAAAATCTGCTTTTCTGCTTTCAGGCTGGGAACAGAGGTGGCCAATAGCCTGGTGGTCTGCGTTATCTGTTGGGCCAGGCCGCATCAAGCTCCTACAAACAGGAGCAGAGGTGACTGGTTATCTAAATGACCTCTACGCTAACAGGATGCCTGAGACTAAGCCAAGTCCTTCCTTAGGCCCCTAAGCTAGTAAATTAGCCTATCTCCAGAACCATCTTCTTGGATGGTTCTTATTGGATGATATACCAAGTTGAGTTTTGATGTAATTATGCCTCCTTGAGCACCAGGGATTCTATTACACCAGGAAACTTTTTTTTCCCCCAATTGCACTATGTTTAAACATGCTGGCAATAAGTCCCCTGACATCAGGCTCTTTAGAAGTTTGATCCAATTTGATGAAGTCAAACTGAAGCGAGTTTTCCTTCTCACCTCTTCATGAACATTTCACAGCTGGCTGTGAGGGATGATCTCAGCTGGTTCTGAAATGTAGGACACACAACTCTTAAAAGAAAATAAAAGTTTTCTTTAAATAGACATTAGGGTTTCAGGAAACTCGGGCCTCTCACTGAAAAGGTTTGCCCTTAAGTGAGAGAGTAAAATTAATATGGGTTCTTTTCAGTCTTTTGAGACAAAGCATTTTGTACAATTACTGAAATGTTTGTTAAGATCTAAAGAGGCAAAATATTCAGACCAACAGCTCTTCAACTTTATACCCATAGAAACTAAGGTAAAGAGAGACCATGTAAAGAAAAGAAAAAGTCCTTGGTGTTTTTATTTTCAAATGGAAAGAGAAAAATTGCTGACATCTTGGCATGGCAGGCAAAATGGACTCTGTAGCTGCTCAGCTTCCAGGATAGCCATGCAGGTCCTCGGCATATGCACAAAAGACTCACCATCCTGCTCCACAGACACTTGCTCAGCCATGTTCACTGCGACCTCAATGTCCTTCGCATGAGGAGTGCGTGACGCGGGTGTGGAGCGTACTTCACAGCATCCTATTCAGCTGTAAAGTGGAATGATGAACTTTGCAGGTAAATAAAGAGAGCTAAAATATCTGGACAAAGGTTGCAAGTTCTCTCTCATTGGAGGCTTCTGTCTCCAAATCTTCAGATGTGACTACATGTCCTGGAGTAACTTCAGAAATCAGGAAAGTAAAAAGGAGCCATCATTTGGGTAAGAGTTGGGGGAGCAATAGAGAAGGAAACAGCAGGGTACATACAAGTGATGTGATTGGGGAACTGGAGAAAAGGGAGGGCTCTGACTAGGGAGGGGGGAGATGAATACAAGAGGGAAGACAATAAACTAACGGTAAAGGTGTCTGAAAAAGTCATAGAGTCACATTATTAACCATTACATTTTCAAAGTCCAAAACTATAATATGCAGAAGTCTATCTATAAATCACATAGTTTAAACGAACATTTCCTATCTGGCTGAAAATGTTCTGACAAGCCAAAGACCGTCTGACAAAGTCTCCTGAATAAGTGTGAGAAGCCCCTTTGAGTTGTTGGTCAGGGTCGCCCAGGGGATCCCTGAACCACCACAGGCGTTGGTATTGCTCTTGTCCTCGCTACCCACCCGAGCTGGAAGGTAAGGCCCTGTCGCTGAAGCCACCATGCACTTCAGAAACAGGGCCCAGAGGCCCATGAGTAGCAACAGGAAAGCCTCTTTCTGAGGACTAGCTTTCATGGTGCCAGAAGACACTACACAAGTTTTTAAAGGAGGGAAGCCACTAGCAGCCAAACCCAGGCATGCTGCCTATGAGCCACAGCCGTGACAAGCATGGCATGGCGGCCCTGAGGATGCAGTTAGGGACTGCACCGGTTTGGTGAAGTGGCGGTTGTAGGTTCTCCTCCAAGGTCCATGACTTCCCTGGTGCTGGGTTTGCTGTACCAGACATGGTTTTCCTCTTGTTGAGCAGGTACGCATACCACTAACTACATCCTAAAGATTTGTCCTTAAGGCCACAGATTAAGTGTAGTCCTCTCCCCTCAATAGGAAACTTCTTTTAGACAGTTGGAGACCACTACAGGAAACCACATCAAAATGCCGAACTGTGGAAGCCAGTCCCAGCGGATACATCTATGAAACGCTTCCAAGTTTAAGGCTCAGGGAAGAGAGGGTGGAAAGGTTGTAAGAGCCAGAGGATCATGGAAATTGCTGTAAGACTGTATGTTTTAGTAATTTCAGAAGCTGCATCCATAAAGCCTCACCAACATGATGGCCTAAATATGAGGCAAACAAGGACAATCAATACAACAGACATGCCATAGTGGGCAAGGGAAAGACCATGAGGCCCTAACTCTACACGAAGAACTACAGACAACTAAGGAATGCTTAGGTGGAGTTGGGGGGGGGGGGTCCTCCCCCGGGAAAAGCACACAACTGGTTATCCAGTTCCAAATGGTCAGCCCTGCAAACACACAGTGTTACACAGACCAAGCTACATTTAAGAAGATGTATGTATATATATACACCTGTATGAACATAACAAGTTAACAAAGAGGAGGCCATGCATTTGAAAGAGAGGAAGGAGGAGTATAAAGAAGGGCTTGGAGGAAAGAAAGGGAGAATAAGTGAAAAAAGTCAAAAAGATAAATTTATTTTGAAATTTTAGGTGTACGGGTGTTTGTGTGCATGCAGTACCCACAGAGGCCAGAAGGGGGCGTCAGATTCCCTGGAACTGGAGTTCCAGAACCCACACAGGGTGGGTCCAGTTTCAGAGATGAGACCCAACACCCCTCTGACTCCAAGGCAACAAACACACACTAAGACAGAACATTCATACACATAAAAGAGATATGTACATGTGGGGAACAAACAAACAAAAAACTAAGTTTTTGTAATGAGGAAAAAATATATTAGAAACAAAAAAACTGATAAACTGGCCATGTCCTTGAGGAAGCCGAGGCAGGTTTGTAGTTCACAGCCAGCCTCACAACCTCGTCAGTTCAAGGTCAGCCTTGAGACAAAAACACAGGCGGGCGAGGCAGGTAAAGATGCTTGCTACCCAGGACCAGACCCACGTGGTAGAAGAGCTCTGACTACCTCACGCTGCCCGCCCACCACACGTGGGCCACGGTATAAGCAGACCATAGTTCCCACTCTCCTAAAATAAATGTGAAAATACCCTTCATACCATCAATCCCAGCACCATGGAGGCAGAGGCAGGTGGATCTCTAAATTTGAGGCCAGCCTGGTCTACAGAGCGAGTTTCAGGTCAGAAAGGTTAAAAAATGAAGCCTTTTTCAAAAAAAAAAAAAAAAAACCAATACGGAAGTTCCTCAGGCTTGCAGTCAGCATCAGTGGTGTCCACCTGAATCTATTCCAGCATTCTCGCAATTGCTTCAGAAAAACACAATGACCATTGTCATTCTTGTTTTTCAAGACAATTTCCCCGTGTGGCCTTGGCTGTCCTGGACTCACTCTGTAAACCAGGCTGGCCTCAAACTCACAGAGATCCACCTGCCTCTGCCTCCTGAGTGGGAACTCAAGTAGGGCTTCAGGCACTTACCCTGTGAGCAGCTGCATTTCCCTTTAGGTACTGCTCACAGGGTCTCTGTCCCTAGCTGTGCCAGAGCTAATGATATTTGGGGCATGTACTTTATTCCTGAAAATTCTCTCGACAGCCAGTTTACTTGTTTTGACCTCTGTGTTTCATGCATTGTTCGGGAGCTGCTCTATAAGTGTGTATAGTATTTTTTGCCATTAGTTTAGGTATCATCAGTTTATTGCAAAAGGGAGGCATGGAAATTATTTACATGATATAGTTCAAAATGTCAGTAGAATGGGTACCATCATGTGACACGATTTCACCAGCGATTTCACTCCACTTTTTTTTTTTTTTTTTTTTTTTTGGTTTTTTGAGACAGGGTTTCTCTGTGTAGCCCTAGCTGTCCTGAGCTCACTTTGTACACCAAGCTGGCCTCGAACTCACAGCCTGCCTCTACCTCCTGGGTGCTGGGATAAAAGGAGTGCCTCCCCCACTGCCCAGTGAATTATTTACAGATACTGACACTCTTGGAAAGTATGTGGGAGCTGGGAGACACAGGCAGGTGGATCTCTGAGTTTAAGGGCAACCTGCTCTACAGAGTGAGGGAATTCTAGGATAGCCAGGGCTATACCGAGTAATCATCTCCAAAACATGCAAAAAAACAGAAAAATGATAAAATAGAATTCTCGTCAACTAGAACCACTTGGTGCCTCCACACTCTGGGAGAACTTTGTTCCCAACTATCACACTTACAGGTTGAATCTACCTTTTCCTGCCTGACACCGAAGCTGCTACTGTTGCTTGCAAAACTATTCCTCTAAAGTTCCTTAAGTGTGCTGCCACCTTTGGTTACTCTTTCAACCAATACTGTCAGAGGGGAAGAAACTCCCAGCCTTCAGCAGCTCAGACTCTTACAGCCTTCACACACAGGGAATGAATACTGGTGTGGGAAAGAACCGTGTTAGCCCACTTGCTTCTCAAGGCTGGCAAGCCAACTCATCCATGCAAGGGTGATGACCTGATATAAAAATGGTGGGGTGGGGTGCCTCATGAGACTGGCACGTGGGGATCTCTTGGGCTCACTGGCCAGCAGAACCACACTACTCTGGTGACCTCTAGATCAATGAGAGACCTTACCTTCATTTTTTTCCCCCAAGGCAAGGTTTCTCTGCACAGCCCTGGCCATCCTTTAACTGTGGACCAGGGTGGCCTTGAATTGAGAGATTGGCATGCCTTTGCCTCCAGAGTGCTGGGATTACACCACATCCAACTGATGTGAGAGACCGCATCTTAAATAAGCAAGGTGAGTAGCGCTCCTGGGAAAGGGCACTCAGGGCTGTCCACTGGCTTCCACACACATGCAACCTGTACGTATGTGCAATCAACACACGTGACCACGTGAAATCTGATTCTAAAGCTTCTCCAGCTCCATGCATTAAAATGAGGCCAGCTCAACAAGCAGTGATGGTTCACACCCTTAACCACAGCACTCAAGAGGCAGAGGCAGGTGGATCTCTGAGGTCCAGGCCAGCCTGGTCTACACGCTGAGTTCCACTACAGCCAGGGCTACACAGAGAAACCCTGTCTGGGAAAACAAAACAAAACAAACAAACAAACATGGCTTTGTCTAGTTTCCTATTGAAGAGCCTAGACTCAAGTTTATGAAAGTTTTATCTAAAAAAAAAAAAAAAAAAAAAAATTAATTTTATGTGTTTGCCTGCATGCATATGTGTGTCATCCATGTCTGGTATGCAGGAAGCTAGAAGAGGGTGTCAGGTCTCTGGGACTGGAGTTACAGAACTGTGAGGCCCTTGTCGGTGCTAGGAACCAAAACAGCCAGTGATGAAAGCAGAGTACTCTCTCCAGCCCACAAAGAGCTTTACCTAAGAAGGGAGCCTTGTGATTTTTCAAGGGGCGCACTCTAGGTTAGGTCAGAGGAAGTCTAGGGCCATCTGACCTCAGACTCCCTCTCCTCACTCGTCCTCGTCTCCTTCAACCTGAGTGAACTCTTGAGCTCTGAATTCGCAAGACCTTCCGTTAACCAGACCGAGTCACAATCTAAGCAAGAGTTCTTCAAGTTTAATCTGCCATGATGCTGAAGGAACTGCTCGGCTGGGAACTGAACCATTGCTCTCAGCTTGGGATAAACTTCAGTTGGAGGATGGGAAAAGACTTTGTTCATGCTAGCACAAACTGGGCCTGGTGGAGGAGAGAGCTTGAGCAGGCAGGATATGGGAAAGATCCAAGAAGGTCAACAGGTCTACAGAAAGGGCAACAGGGACGTAAGATGATCATGGACATTATGCTTGCTCCCCAGAAGAGGGCATCAGATCTCATTATAGATGGTTGTGAGCCACCACGTGGTTGCTGGGAATTGAACTCAGGACCTTTGGAAGAGCAGCCAGTGCTCTTAACCTCTGAGCCACCTCTCCAGCCCAATCATGGACATTATGGATATGTATGCATTATGTACATGTATGTACTACCATGCTAATAAAAACATTTTAAAATAGGTCTAAATAACTGATAGAATTTTAATACATTAAAACAGATATTTATTACTTTCATATTGCATCTGTCATTTTTTTCAACAATACAAAGTAGAGGCAAATAGGAACACTCCATAAAAATGTTGAATCCCTTATCCTTTCCCCAAGTCCCAGCCCTCCCTTGAGTGCTCCCTCCCACCCCTTACAGAACTCTGTCCTGAATAAAACACTTAAATACATCATAAATAGTAAATTACGAAAAAAAAAATAGCAAGAATTGTTTCTTTCCTTCGTGTAAAAAAGAACATGGCAGCAAAGACAGGCAGCCAGAAGCTGGCTGGGGTGTCTAATATAGACAGTTACGTGGGGGTTGGCTAACCTGCTATCAAGGTAAGACGGGAAGGAGCAGTGATGACGTAAGATTTCAACAGCCTGCCTTCAACATCATGCACTGCCCCTCCAGCCAGGACCAAACGGATCATAATCTGAGAGGGAACAGGGGCTTATGTGGCCCCATTCCAACTTCTCTACAGAGTTAAGGGGGCAGGCCAGGCGGCATGGCAACTTACTGAGGAGAGCCCACGGCTCCCTGGAGTTTAGGAAAATATTCTCTAGCCTCATAGATACAGACTGCCTGTTAGACAGACACCAACGTCTCCCTCCACCACAGCTCCACAAAGAGCAGAATACTGTTGGAAAATACGGAAGAACAAAGAAATCTCCTTTGGAGAATGGTCTAAAATCATTTCATAATTCTTTACGTTTAGAAAAACTATTAGAATACATTCCAAATTGCAAAATAGTAATACCTGCATGACCTGGCAGTGAGGAGGGTCCTGCTAAGGTCCACTCTGCTAACATGGCTGCCCCACTGTCTTATAAAGGGTAGCCATGCCCTCTTCATTCCCTCAGCCTCAAATGAGGGAAACAGAGCAGCAGCTGCTGGCGGGGCAGCCCGGCCTTTCTGCTTCACAAGCACCCGGGCTCGCCCTCAGCACTTCCAGGGCTTCTGAGACGGGCTCAGACTCACGCTGGTGCCGTTTGTTCTTTTCCCTTTTTTAAGGAAAGAGAAAACTAGGAGTAAGGTCATCCTCACTCTCGCTCAAAAACCTTTATAAAAACCACTGGGCTCTTTTCAAAGACCAGAGGAAAGAGCGAAGGTAGCAACGATATCCAGCTAGTCTATCCTGAGGAAATTCAGAGTCCAGCTCCAGGTGAAAGGTAAAGAGAAGAAAACCACCTAGTCCAGCAACCCCATGTCCAGCACAAAGAACGGGGGTTTTGAAAAATATTCAGTTATAGAAGCCACGGCGGCCAATGGAAAATTCATGCCACCCAATTCTGGAGTGGTGGGCACACTGCTGTCCTCAACTGTCAAAGGCACTAATGCCCAGAGGAAGGGAGATGGTGGCCGAGAGCCTTGTAGCTCCGTGTTTCTCTCCTCTCCTGATGACTCAGCATTCCTGGGGCAAGGGCTGACTTCTTGAGATCAAAGCGATAATAGCGTCTTGTTTCAGGTCTTCTGAGGCTCATGGCTCACTGAAAAGAATGTAAAGTTCACTAGGAATACGAGACAAGAAGGCAGGAATGGAACTCAGGTTTGTTTCATCCTAGCTAACAAAATTGACCTTTTTTTTTTCCTTCTCTTCTTAGCTTCAGCTTCCAAGTATGAAAGTTTTAAAACCATAAACCTTTCTATTTTTTTGGAGACAAGATCTTACTATATAGCCTAGCCCATAATAGCCTCAAATTCTGCTTCCCAAGTACTAGGAATTAAAAACTTTTTAAAAGCAAGCTGCAAGGTACACCAACATTCCCAATCAACTTATGCTCCATTCCATCAGCGATGAACTTTTATACCCTTCAAGACCCCCGGGTCCAGGGTCCCAGACACTCACATGGATGAACTCTGACTCCACAATTTCAAGCTTTTCCAAGGTTGAACTAATAGAAGGGGGGGAAAAAAGGCAGAGAAGTAGAAGACAAAAAAGGATTAAGTGTTAGAACTGGTAAACAGGCATCTCTACGCCAGCCCCCAGGGGACCTAACAGGCGGGACATCTGAGGCCACCTCCAGAAATTCAGCTGCAACAGGACCCTTCATCACCTGTGACACAAACACCTGTGTCCTGCACATGCGCTGGGTCACCTTCTAAGAGGATTAGCCACCTCCTCTCTCTCTTTCCTGCCTCAACCAAAGACTGTCTCTGTAACCCCTCTCTCCCCGCTAATAAGACTCCCACAGGGAACCTGTGGCATGGCACAATTTATGAACCACCGTATAGCTCCACATAACTCTGCCGCACAAATCCTAACAATGAGTATAGTTAAGTGGCAGAACAGTACAGCATGCAGGATCCTGCTTCCACTCCCACTATGTTCTCCAAGGTCATTCTATTATTCAGAAAACACAACGGCGCTGAAGAAACGCTCATTGGGTAAAAGGTGCTAGCTGCATAGGACTGGCAACCGAAGTCTGATCCCTGGAACCTACACAAAAGAAAGACTAAGAAGACGCTTCTAAATTGAAGGCAGGCACGGTGGTGCAGGCCTACAATCCCAACTACCTCCAGGCTGAGGCAGGAAGATGGAGAGCTCGGAGTCAGGGCAGCTAGAGCAGGACTTCAAGGCTGTTCTAGGGAACCTTCTGAGACACTGATTTACAATTCAGAGTCAAAGGCCCAGGTGTGCGGTGGCCCACCCCAGTAATTACAGCACTTGGGAGGCAGAGGCAGGTGGATCTCTGAGTTTGAGGCCAGCCTGGTCCACAGAGTAAGAGTTACAACCAGGGCTACACAGAGAAACTCATAGTCTCCAAAAATAAGACAAAACACAACAAAAGAAGCTACTAGCTTTAAAAACTATTTTCATCTGGGGGCAGTGTTCCTGCACACGTGTGTACGCATGCCCAGGATGAATGTGGAGATGAGAGAACGAGCTGCAGAATCGGTTCTCTCTTTATATTACATGGTTTTTGAAGATCAAACGCAGATCATCAGGCTTGATGGCAAACACCTCTAAAAGTTAAGCCAGCTCACTGGCTGAAGCTAACAAATTTAAAAGTATTATTGCTTTAATTAAATACGGTTTTTTGTAGTTTGTTTTTTCAGACAGGGTTGCATGTAACTGAGGTGATTCTCTATGTAGCAGCTGCTTTTTCTCAGACCCTGTTCCGTCTTCCGTCTGAATGGTGGAAGGTGATCTCTAAGGCTATCTAAAGCAGGACTATCTGCTTCCTGACCTGTCTCCTGAGGTTCCCACTGTGGGCTACACTCTGCAACTCTTCCACAAAACAATGCAGCAGAGGTGCGAGAACCTCAGTTCTGAGGTTAAGTTACAAAGACTGAGGATGCTTCTTGAAGGCAGGCTTCTGTGCTTGTCTACTTTGAGGGAAGCTAGCTGCTCTGCTACAAACTGCCCTACTGAAAGAAGTGACTAGTGACTAGGAAGCATCACTAGCCGCAAAGAGAACTGAGCCCCAACCCAATAGCCTTAAAGGAGTCAGATCTGCCAGCTCTACATAACAGAGCTTGGAAGGGGATCCCTCCCGTCTCCCGCAACCCAGCCCCTTCCATACTTCTTTTGGGGCAGGGTTTTCTTGGCAGTGAATTAGTCAGGCCTCAAAGCAGTCCCCCTGCCTCTGCCTCCTAAATGCTAGGACCATGTGTGCTACCATGCCTGGCTCAACTCAAACTTTCTTTTCTTACGTGGTGTTGGGATGAGCACAGGCCCACACAAGTGCAAGTTCAATCTGCTTTGCTTCATCCCCCAAAACTGAGGTAAAGGCTCAATTAACACAACTACCCTGCCCGAAGAGTTTCAGTGTAACCCCTGGACACCCCGAGCCAAAGGCATTCAGCTAAGTCGACTGGACTCCGGACAACACAGAGAACAATGTTTGTTACTCCTCTTTTCTTTTTTTTTTTTTTTTTTTTTTTGTTGTTGTTGTTGTTGTTTTTCAAGACAGGGTTTCTCTGTGTAGCCTTGGATGTCCTGGACTCACTTTGTAGACCAGGCTAGCTTTAAGCTCACCGAGATCTGCCTGCCTCTGCCTCCCTGAATGCTGGGATTTCAGGCATCTGCCATGGAGCCTGGAAATGATTGTTACTTCTAATTGCTAAATTCTGGGGTAATTTATTATTAACTACATACACACAATCCTCTATGTGGTGCCACCCTAACAAAATAACTCCAATGGCACCATGGCCCAGCGGCAATACTGGTCTACCATATCTTGACTTCAAACTTCAGCACCTTCTCCAGGTGGTGTCCTTACACCTGTAAGGCTACAACAAGGAAGACTGAGATAGAGGATTTTTTTTTAGTTAGATTTGTTTTTGTTTAGTTTTGTTTGTTTTTAAGACAAGATCTCAAACAGCCCAGACTGACCTTGAATTATGATCTTCCTGCCTCTACCTTCCTAGTGCTGGGATTAAAGGGGTGCCTCAGAACACCCAGTTATATTTATTTCAAGCCACTAAGTGCGGGGCAATTTATTATGTAATAGAAAACACAATAGGTAACAAAATTAAGTCTGATTATTATATTAGCCTACTGACTACTGACAGGCGCGGTAGCCCACGACTGCAATCTCAGAACATATAGGACTCACACAGAAGGGCTGTCCACCTGAAGGAAGCTTGGGCATTCAGTGAGACTGCCTTAAAACCAACCAAACGAGATTTTTTTTTTTTTTTTTTTTGAGATAGTAGCTCTTCAAGTAGCCCTGGCTGTCCTGGAACTCACTATGTAGAGCTGGCTTCAACTCAGAGATCCAACTGTCCCCACCTCCTCAGCATACCACAACACCTAGCAGAGACTCTTGAAAAATATCAAAGTGAAGATTTCGGAGGACCTGAAAAGAGTATGGAGCAACAGGCCAAGAAACCAACCTCAAATTCATTATTTGCAAAGGCTCTCCAACTACAGGTGAGAAACTAGGGCTGAGAACAGCTGACCCCTCATTGATCTCCTCCAAAGGTGGAGTCTGAGGTAAGACATCAGGACGCCCAAGGTGTACATCTGGAGAAAAAAGGGAAATAAAATCAATCAATGAATAAGGAATGAATCAATAAATGAAGGACGGTATGGGCAGGGAAAAACAAGAAAATCTGTAGTGACGTAGGGGCACGGTGACTCTTCCTATAAACCCAGTACCCGGGGAGGGTGAAAAAGAAGGGTCATAAGGTTGAGGTCAGCTTGGGCTACATACATAGTGAATTCTAGAACTGCCTGGGCTACATAGTGAGACCCTGTCTCAAAACAAAGAACAACCAGGCAGTGGTGGTGCATGTGTTTAGTCCCAGTACTCAGGGGGCAAAGGCAGGCAGATCTCTGTGAATATGAGGTCAGCCTGGTCTACAGGCTGAGTTCCAGGGCAGTCAGGCTACAGAGAAATCCTGCCTCAAAAAAACCAAAAAACAAAACCAAACAAGAGCAAGCAAGTTAGTTTTCACTGCATAGAAACGGGGCATAAAGGCCCTGGCCAGAGGAGAAGGGGAGTGCCCAATGCAAGGGGACCCAGCCCTGGCGCTGACCTGGCTCCACTTCCGCCTTTGTTGTCACTTGTGCTTTATGTTCCCCAGAGACCGATGGCTGGAAAGTAATGCAGGAGTTGCCGCTGGGGCCTGATCGCCGAGAGAAAGATGAGCCAGACCGAAACTTTTTGGAAGGAGAAGGCTTCACTTCAAAAGGGAAAGAGAAAGCCTACTTAGCAGACCACCTCAGAAACCATCACCGAGACAGACACCAACACACACCCAAAGCTGTTCTGAAGAAAAGGTAGAAAAAGAGTTAACATCAGAAAAGACGGCCCACAAAGCACTACTCAGAGCAGAGGGTCAAGTCACCTCACTCTGGAAAGAAACACAACACCTACAATGAAGCGACACAAGTGCAGCCCTCTCTGGCTCAGCTTTCACAGTGGAGACTCTTGCTCTTGATCAACATCACCCAGTAAACCCTACAGGTGGCACATCTCTCTAGCCCTTCCCAGAAGATGCAAAAAGCACTGTAACCTACATGGCTTCACTCTGAACACATCTCTGCACCTCGTAGCCTGTCTGTGGCGTCTAAGTCTTCTTCACCTCCCCGTGGCAAAACTGATGCCTCTGATGAGAGGACAGGAGGACCTGGAATCTGCCAGTACAACACAGAAAGTGTGAAAAACAAACACTTGCACTTCTGTGTTGAGAAAGCTGATGGGAAACACTAAAAACTCCAACTGTCAGCAAGGCTGACAGCTGCACTTGAATTAATCTGAGAATTTCTGGCACCTGGACATGGAAAGAACATGGCTAATATCCTTGCCTGTTCTTCCTCCACAGAAGTTTGCTTCTAGACAGCTAAGCCTGTGCCACGCAGTCTATCCACAGCTACACGGTTTTGTTTTGTTTTTGTTTTTCCATTCCCACCAATTCCCCCAGAAAGGGCCCTCACCTCAACGACACATGTAGGGAGAGCCAGGGGGAGCAGCAGCTCGGAAACGACTGGGACAGACAGTGACTGACACAAGGACGAGAAGCAGCGCTCACAGGATGCAGGCACAGCAGGAGAGGCCTTGGCAGCCCCCTGACAGAGGTGCCCTGGCCCCCATCTCTTGGGGTAAGGGAGCCACGGGGGGTCATCTGGTAGAAGGCACTTACAGGGGATCTTTTTGAACACCGTGTTGCACATGAAGCGCTGGAACCGCTCGGCATAGAAGCCTGGACGATGCACTGACACTGTATCCTGTGGAACAGAGGACATGACTACAGGGTTAAACAGAGGCCAGCAAGAGGCTGTGTCATCCAAGGGCCACGTCCCTCAGACGGAAACCCCTACCATAAGGGTAAACCCAGAAATGAAGTAAATAATACACAGAAGAACCTGAAGAGCAAATGGCAAGCACTACAGACAGACGCAGGACGGGGGCCTTCAGCTAACTCACTCACCCCATCATGGACCAGTGCCTTCCAGGAGTGCTCCAACTTCTTAACAAACCTGCCAAGAAACCCATGTACCACACATTATTAATAAATCAAAGACTGTAGTAATTGCTTATTTTAGAGAGCTTAAAGAGGCTATGATAGCTGAAAACCTTGAACAGATAAACACTAGACAAGTATATCCACTGTGGTAAACTGGCTTTCCAAAGAACCACTTTTTCTACCCAGAAACCAATGTTGCTAACTAGCTAAGCCAATTACTCCCCAATGAGGGAAGGGCATTTTCTAAGTCACTGACAAGTCAGGGGCAATGAGCAGGACAGTTCAGTGATGGAACACTAGCCTATATATGAGGGCCTGGGTTCAACTGCTAGAAAAGGCAGGGTACGCTTAGTGGCACATGCCTGTAACCAAGCAACTGGGAGACTGGGTCTGGAAAAATACCATGAGCCCAGATCTGCCTGAGCTACAACGTGAGGCCTTGTCTGAAAAACAAAAACAAAACCCAGAACAAATAAACCAAGAGAGAAAAAGAAAAAAAGCTAGAGAACTAGATGTGTAAAGCTGAAAAAGTATAGCTACACTGTGTCAGCCGGCTGTCTCACTGTGCGAGACGGCTCAGGGGGTAAAGGTGCTGGCCACCAAGCCTGATGACCTGAGTTTAATCCCCAGAATCCACACGACCGAGAGAACGACTTCCACAAGCTGTCCTCTGACCTTCACATGCCCGCTGCAGTTTAAACATACACAAACACACACACAGTGAGTAAACGTAAAAAGCTTTAGTTAGATAATAATCAGTAAGTCAACTACTGAAGAATTAGTCCGCGTTTGTACCTGCAGGGTGTCAGGGCCAAAAACGGAGCCTAACATCTGCAGCAACTGCCTCATCACTTCCCGGCCTTAAGTTCCGCAGACTGCTCGACTTTACATAACACAGATCTTCGTTTTCCTCCGTGGAAGTGAGACTGTGTTCCCAGCTCGCCTTATGTGGAGGATGACTCAACCCACAGGTTTCTCACAGAGTCATGGCAGATGGCGTCCTCCACCCTATCTGAGGACTGACTAAGCATTCCACAGAGTAGAGATCATGTTGAAGAGGCGGTGAAGCAGAAAAACCAGAGAATAAGACACCTAAAATCTATGGGTAACCAGACTGTGACTCATGGTTACATCATAGAGAACTTTACAAAGAACACATCTAAAAAAGTGTGCTGGGGACTAAAGAGGCAGCTCAGCAGGTAAGAGCACTGGATGCTCTTGCAGAGGATCTGGGGACAGTTCCCAGCACCCACATGGCAGCTCACAACTACCTCTAACCCCAGCCCTAGCAGATCCAACGCCCTCCTCTGACCTCCATGGGCACCAGACAATATACTAGTGCACATACATAGACAAAAGGCAAAAACACATTCATAAGATGAAAAAAAAAATTTAAAAAGGGAAAGGATGGGCCATGAGTGACCAGCTCAATGTCCCCTTTCTTCTAATCTGTGCTCCATGTGCCCTCACCTGTAGGACTGCAGAATATCAATGATGCCAATATAAAGCAGGAGTCTCTCCCCTTTGTTGTTCCGGGCAGGGATGCCGCCCATGCTGGGGAAAACAAAGGACGAGTTAGAACACCCTGTCACGAGCAGGGCAACGCTGCTCCTAACTATGCACAGGTAATTATCAGCTGAACATGACCGATCATTCTCCAGACTAGGAGCCTCTGCACTGTGAATTAGAATCTCCCTGCTCCTCTCCCACAGAGCTCCAAAAAGCCTACAACCACTACTCAGCAATTCTGGGACTACTCCCCAAATAAAAACAAACATGCTGGTACTTTTGTATCTTAGTTTGTTCCCACAAGGACACTTTTCTTGGCAGTTGTGGTACAAAACCACGACTAAAAATGAAACCATTTGAAACTTTTAGTAACCATACTCACTGCATAAACCCAAGACAGTAAGAAAGAAGCCTTCAGCAAAGAAGCCTACAATAAGCTGTGGTAAAAGTTCTAAGGTGATTTATGGATATGCGACAAACTCCGACATTTCCTTTCCTCTTCTATTCTAACAGATCAATGGCCCCCGACCGCTGGCACTGCTGCCTCACTGTCAAATCAAAGCTACTCTTCTCCAGACGGTAGGTGCCTTCAAGAGAAGAATGATGGGACCAGGTGTGACTGGTCATTGTTCCAGGCCCACTCACTGGTCCTCAGTCTCCACGGTGCCACCCCGTCGAACCTCGCCCTGGATAGATTCCATTGCTGTGGAATAAAGTGCCTTCTGCGGAGCTGGTCTGCGAGTGTCAGCTGCATACTGGGCCTCACTGTTCACGGGCTCTCGTTGTGCATGATCCATGTTGTGGATTGACATCAAGAGACTGTAGTCCATTATCTTGAAGCTCTGTAGCACCTAATGAGGAGAGATGAACACAGGATCAAAATGTGTGAGGTGAAAAAAAAAAAAATGTATAAAGTGTCAAGATTTTTTTCAGGTTACTTGACATGAAGTTTCTAGTAACCACAGGTTTATCCTGTGCTCTTCCTACTCTTAAAGAATATCACTCTGGCAAGTCTTTATTTATACTCTTTTCCTTACCTTTCTCTCTCATTTCAATAACAGAACTTTTTTCTTTTTTTTTTTTTTTTTTTTTGCAGTACTGAATACAGGTCTCTGATATATATCACTAAGCTATATACCCAGCCTCCCTTTACCCCTTACATTTTGAGATAGGGTCTCAACAATTTCACCACTTTGGCCTTAAACCTGATTCTTCTTTTGCCTTAGCCTCCAAGTAACTGGAATTATAGGCTAGAGCCACCAAGGTAAGCAATGCAACTTTCAAGTTCATCCTGTAATGAACATCTGTAACAACAGGCTGAGGATGCTGCTCAGCTGGTTGAATGCTTGCCTGGATGCTTGAAAATGTAATCCATTCACAGCACTGAATGGTGGCATAAGCCTGCAATCCCAGCACTTAGAAGGCAAGACCAGGTTTCAAGGTCATCTTTAGCTACATAGGGAGTACACTGATGGCTTGGGCTACCTGAGATTTCAAAAAAACAAGGGGACAAAAAGTACATTGTGGGAAAGATGTGGATCAGAAAAGATCTGTGGCAGGACTTTTATGTGATCAGCTTCAATTTAGTGCAACATTTACTGAGTACAAATATATAAATAAATGCAATACAATAATGCAGTACAAATGTTTACATGATAGAAGACCACAGAGAAGGCTTAAAAAACATCACTGAAATAGGCTCATGAACAACAAAGTGGAAATAAAAAATTAAGGCCAAGCAAATAAAGTGAGAAAAGACCATTGCAAAAGCCTAGAACAGCTCGGCAGTGTTGGCACAGGCCTATAGTCCCAGCACTCAGCAGAGGCAGGCAGATCTCTGTGAGTTCAAAGCCAGTCTAGTCTACAGAGTGAGTTCTAGGACAGTCAGGGCTACACAGAGAAATCTTGTCTCAAAAAACCAAACCAGAAAAGGAAAAGGAAAAAAAAAGCCTAGAGCAAGCAGTGGTGGCACAAGCCTTTAAGGCAGAGGCAGGTGGATCTCTGAGTTCCAGGCCAGCCTCATCTAAACAGTGAGGTCCAGGAAGCCAGGGCAATAAAAAGAAACCCTGCCTTGAAAAACCTTAAAAAGGGCTGGAGAGATGGCTCAGCAGTAAGATACTGGCTGCTCTTCTGGAAGTCCTGAGTGCAAGTCCCAACAACTAAACAATGGCTCACTACTGTCTATAATATGATCTGATGCCTTCTTCTGGTGTACAGATAAATATACAAAAATAAACAAATCTTAAAAGAAAAACCTTAAAATAAATAAATAGATAGATAGATAGATAGATAGATAGATAGATAGATAGATAGATAGATA
>NW_026587382.1:3074780-3078951 GCF_907164565.1 Psammomys obesus | reverse complement strand
ATAGATAGATAGATAGATAGATAGATAGATAGATAGATAGATAGATAAGGCTAGAGAAAGAAGCAACACCAGGCACAAGGCAGTACAATCTGATATGAAGCACAGGGCAGGTGTGACCAATGAAGGAGGCTCAAAAGGGCACAACTACAGTAGGCATGATGTATCACACCTAGGACTGAACAGCATTGACATTCAACCTGTTTTGCCACCTAGAACAGGGTGGAGAAGGGTCTACTATCAACTAAATGACCCACTTTACAGTGCTGTCCCAAACTGTCATAGTGGGTATGCAGAAAAAGATGAAGAGCAGCTGGCTACAACTGAGTATAATTTACAACAAGTGGTGGCTCGTTTAGTTGAGCAGCTGTCTAGCCTTTGAAACTGAGACAAGCAGGAGACAGATTAAATGGGCATCATTGAGGACGCAGGAACAGATACGGGCAAGGACATGACAACACAGAGAGGCAGAACATGGTGGAGTGCTCCAGTCATTTGCTGAGAAACAAGATGAGGAGGAGGTTGAAGAGCCTGGTGTAGGGCCAGGCACGCTGGTGCACGTTTATTCCCAGGACTCGGGAGGCAGAGACAGGCAGATCTCTGGGAGTTCAAGGCCAGCCTGGTCTATAGAGTGAGTTCCAGGACAGACAGGGCTACACAGAGAAACCCTATCTTGAAAAAAGACAAATAAACAAGTAAGAAAGAGAGAGAAAAAGTGAGTAAATAAGTCTGGTGTAGAAAGCTGGGCCTAATGGCTTTTACTTGTATTTCCCAAACTTGGGAAACAGAGTCAGGAGATCTGTTGGAGGTTAGAGGCAATGAAATGCCTACTGGGAAGAACAGAAGACGGAATGAGTTAAACAGAAAATGGAATATTGATAGTCTAGACCAGCAGGTCTCAACCTGTGGGTCTCGACCCCTTTGCAGGTTGAACAACTCTTTCACAGGGGTCACCTGAGACCATTAGAAAAACAGATATTACGATACAATTCATTAACAGTAGTAAAATTATAGTTATGAAGTAACAAAAATAATTTTATAGTTGAGGTCACCACAGAATGAGAACTCGAGGCTCAGGGAGAGACTCTGTCTCAGAAAGTAAGATGGAGTGCCGTCAGGGAAGAACCAATGCTGACCTTGGTGTCCACACACAGGACTACGTGTCCAAGCACATAGTCACATGAAAGGGACGGCAACTGTGCTCAGCTATGCTGTACACAGCGAGGTGCAACTGCATCTCACACCCACCCACAGGTAACACTCCCCAAATAAACAACCAACAAGTAAGTGCAGCCCAGGACACAGGTAGCTAAGGATCTGAGCTCCACCTTCCACAGATGTAATGCCAGAGAATCACAAGGTTTTTCAACAAAAGTGATTTCTGTGGGAAAGGGAGACAGTGACTCACCAGACAGTCCCGCTGCAGAGTCTTACACAGAGCACTGTGCATGTCAGCATCTAAAAAGAGACCATCAGGAATATCTTGAAGGAAGTCCAGGTCTTTGAAGGTGGGGAGAGTCTTCTCTCGCTCTTTCTGAGAAGCCCGTCGCTTGTAAGTCGAACCCTTCAGGTCATATTTCATATGCATTTTGACTGACCGAGGTAAGAGATTGTTCATCACCACAATCCGTATGTTCTTGCCACCTGCTTGTACACAGTACAGTCCATAGAATTTGGGCAGCAGCGTTCGAGGGTTTTGGTTAAGATTCTAAGGCACAGAAGTAACAAGCAACAGAGCATGTTAGCTGACACTCAGTGACACTCAAGGCAAACCCTGCACCCTGCACACTGTTCCTGTGCTTTACAAGGGGGCTGGGTAAAATGTGGGGACCTACATGTTCCTTCCGAGTCTCAAAGAGCTCAAATAGAGAACAGCATGAAGCCAGGCAAAGTGGTGGCTGCCTAGAATCTGATACCACAGAGGCAGAGGCAGCAGATTCAGGAATTCAAAACTGGCTTTGGGCTACACACAGAGAAACCCTGTCAGATACAAGCAGCGGCTGCTCTGCTGAGGACCGCCTCTTCTGAGACTGCTCCACACTCACCATGTAGTATCCTGGAAGCAGCTTCTGCAGAAACTCTGCCTCTTTATGCTGGACTGTCTTAATGATGAACTCATCATCACTGGACACATAGAAAAGGGAGCCACTGGCTCCAGAATTGCAGAGTTCAATCAATGGCTCACTGCAAAGGGAATACTGAAAGGACAAGAAAACATCAAGCATCAAATATGCCAGGGCCTGCTCCACATAGAAATTAGGTACAGATTCACATCCATTTTAAAGAACACTAAAGCAAATAGTGGAAGAAGGAAATTCCTTTGGATTATTCCTCTGATCTTAGAATCACACATTCTGCAATTACAAACTTACCAAATAATCATCAGGCCGGATGCCAAAAAGCTCTCGAAAGTAACGGAAGGCAACAGGTGCATAGGTCTTGAAACGAAAGTCATTGTAGTGATGAGCCGGTGTCAGGTTGCTCCCTTCACTGTGGGATTAAATATAAAAAAAAGCCTTAATCTGCAAGTCCCCAATAGCCATGGAATCCATCCTGAATCGATGCTGAAAGGGGGCCCAATGTACACCTAAGAGACATGGGGATGGAGATGAGTCAACTTGTGGGTCAAAGGCACAACACGGGAGAATAAGACACAGGACTCGCACTGCCTCCTACCCAATGCATTAAGTCAACTGAAAGTTTATGTTTGTTTGAGACAACATCTCACTATGTAGCCATGGCCAGCCTCCAACTCACAGGAAACAGCCTGTTTCTGCCTCACAGTTGCTAGGGTTAAAGACACCACCAAACTCAACTAATTTTATTCTGTATGTGAGTGTTTCGCCTGCATGCATGTCTGTACACCACATGCATGCCTGGTGCTTCTGAAGGCCAGAACAAAGTGTCAAATCCTTTGAACTGGACTTACAAATAGTTGTGAGCCACAACATGGGTGCCAGGAAATGAACCCAGGTCTTCTGAAGGAGCATCAAGTGCTCTAAAACACTGAGCCATTTATCCAGCTCTGAAAACATTTTTTATATTACATTTATTCAGTGTGTGTGCATATGTGTATGCCCAGGCGTACAAGCCAACTTGGTACATACGCTGAAATCAGAGAACACCTACAGGAGTTTTCAGCCATCCTGTGGGTCCTGGGGTTCAAACTCAGGTTGTTAGGCTGAGCCATCTTACTAGCCTAAATAAGTCATTTGTTTGTTTGTTATACAAGACACTACACTGGCCAGAGGCATGCGGCTAAGTGTGCTCTCTAAATTCTCTAATCCTTTTACCCTATTTACAACGTTCAGGATTGACAATCTTAAATTAGTGCACTTAGACATGCGCCCTGAAGTTGATTTAAAAGTCGTTGTACCGTCTAGGGTACTCTCCTAAACATTAACTAGCCTCTGTACCTGGGAAAGAAGATGCTCTCCACCACGTAGAAGTCTTGCATGAGGACATCTCGCTCTGGTTTGGTGCTCAGGCTGCCCACAGTATGAGTGATGCCTAACTGGATGGCACCTTTCAAGGCTGATGAAGTTGTCTAAGAAACAGTAAAGAAATTACAGGAAAAAAAAAAAAAAAACATTCTGGTATTAAGTCTAATCAAAGTCTGAGCATGGTTTCACAATGCTTATAATCCCAGGTACAGAAGCAGGACTGCCTGAAACTCAAGGTCAAACAGAGACTTTTGTCTCTGTTTCAACTTCCAATCCCTAAAAATACAAAAGCCCAAACAAGCAAAATAAACAAGAGCTTGACCAAAAATAACTTAGGAGAAATTTGAGCATGGTGTCATATACCTGAAATCCCACCACTTAAGTGGTTAAGACGAGACATTTATAAATTTGGGCGGGAGAGACAGCTTAGCAGTTGAGAACACTGTCTGCTCTTCTAGAGGTCCTGAGTTCAATTCCCAGCAACCACATGGTGGCTCACAACCATCTATAATGAGATCTGGTGCCCTCTTCTGGCACACAGGTATCCATGCATATACAGCATATACATATATACATACGAAAGAAGAAAAAGAAAGAGAGAGAAGGAAGAGAAAGAAGAGAGAAGAGAGACAAAAGAAAGAGAGAGAGAGAGAGGAAGGAAGGAAGGAAGGAAGGAAGGAAGGAGGGAGGGAAGGAGAGAGAGAGAGAAAGAAAGGAAGGAAGGAAGGAAG
>NW_026587382.1:3074063-3074770 GCF_907164565.1 Psammomys obesus | reverse complement strand
GGAAGGAAGGAAGGAAGGAAGGAAGGAAGGAAGGAAGGAAGGAGAGATGGAAGAGTCTTTAAAAAAATTAAAAGAAATTTACAAATTTAGGTCAGCTTGGGCTACACCTGGTCTTAAAAAAGAAAAATAAACCAATCAACCAAACCCACCAAACTCATGGAGAAACTTGGCATCAAAAGCACTTGTAAGCCAATTCCCTTCCAATAGTTTAGATAAAACTAAGGTCAGCCCGGTCCTTTACACTGCAATTAAACCTAGAAACAATTAAGAAAACAGTGAAGATTCAGAGCAGCAAGGCCTCCGCTAGGAAAGAGCTTTGTATCACTACCTGCCCTGGGGGTAGCTGGGCCCCTCCAAACATTTGATTCATCGGACAAAGACTAACAAGGATTCTGATTTAACTATATAGTTATAGAAGCTTTGATCCTCTGAAAGAATGACCAAATGTTTCTTTCAAGAACATGATAGTAGGGGTTGGAGAGATGGCTCAGAGGTTAAGAGCATGCTGCTCTTCCAAAGGTCCTGAGTTCAATTCCCAGCAGCAACCACATGGTGGCTCACAACCATCTATAATTTAAAGATCTGGTAATTTCTTCTGGCCTGCATGCATACATGCAGGAAGGACACTGTATACACGATAGATAGATAGATAGATAGATAGATAGATAGATAGATAGATAGATAGATAGATAGATAGATAGATAGAT
>NW_026587382.1:3072998-3074053 GCF_907164565.1 Psammomys obesus | reverse complement strand
GATAGATAGATAGATAGATAGATAGATAGATAGATAGATAGATAGATTGATTAGACATGCAGGCAGTACACTACATACACAATAAATGAACGAACGAATAAATCTTAAAGATAAAAACCTCTTAATTGAAAAAGAAAACATGGCCATGAATGGTGACACACACCTTTAATCCCAGCACTTGGGAGGCAGAGGCAAGTGCATCTCTGTGCACTGGAGGCCGGGTTAGTGTACACAGAGTTCCAACCTGTCAGGACTACACATGTGTGCATGTGAGTGTCACAACCATGTATCTTCGGTCGCAGGGGATTCGATTCCTTCTTGTACCAGGACCCTGTACACATGTGGTGCACAGACATATATGCAGGCAGACCACCCCTACATGCTCTCTAGACTCACCTCCAGACTGGTCTGAAACTCACAGGGGTCAGCCTGCCCCTGCCTCCCCAAGTGCTGGGATTACAGGCGTGCAATCCTTGCCTGGCTTAAAACACCATTCTCAATATCTACAAATCTGCTTGGTGACAATACTGGCAACTTGACACTAATATTTCAAATTAAGAATCAGAAAACTTTAAAAAAGGAGGGTGTACTAGAGGGATGATGGATGGCTCAGCAGTTAAGAGAACGGGCTTCTCTTCCAGAGTGCTCAGCCACCCATATGGTGGCTCACAATTGTCTGTAATCTCCAGAGGGGATCCAACACCCTCTCTGGTCTCTGTGGGCACCAGGCTTAAATGTGGTGCAAGCATACATGAAGGCAAAACACCTGTAACAGTAAATATACTACTAAATTAAAAAAAAAAAAAAAATCAGCCAGGTGGTGGTGGCATACACCTTTAGCCCAGCATTCAAGAGGCAGAGGTAGACGGACCTCTCAGTTTGAGGCCAGCCTGGTCTACACTGAGCGAGTTCTAAGACAGCCAGAGCTGCATAGAGAAACCCCGTCTCACAAAACAACAAAAGAGGAAGGGAGAGAGGGAAAAAGAGAGGGAGGGGGAAAAAAGAAAGAGGAAGGAAGGAAGGAAGGAAGGAAGGAAGGAAGGAAGGAAGGAAGG
>NW_026587382.1:3067759-3072988 GCF_907164565.1 Psammomys obesus | reverse complement strand
AGGAAGGAAGGAAGGAAGGAAGGAAGGAAGGAAGGAAGGAAGGAAGGAAACATCAAAATAAAAAATAATTATCAACATAATTGTGAGAAATGTGAGAACAGTAAAATTTCAGAGGGAAAATGAACTAAGGTGATAACTGGGACCAAGAGCTAAGAGTATCTGCTGTTCTCCAGAGGACCTAGTTCAGTTCCTAGCACAACACCAGATTCACAGCAGCCTGTACTTCAAGCTCCAAGGGATCCAACGTCACATAGCCAGGTCAAGGCTAGCCTGGACTATCTCATGAGACCCTATCAAAGAAAAAGAGATAGAGAGAGAGACAAAGAGAGAGAAAGAGAGGCAGGCAGGGTCCCAGGCAGGTGTGGTGCTCAAGGTCAACCTCCGCTACACAGCTGAGCCGGAGGTATATAAAAGATGCACTCTCAAAACAGAAGAAGAAAAAAAGCCAGGTTTCCTATGGCAAGGGAAAAAGTGGTCCTTAAGCACTCAGCAATATATTTGTATCTAATAATGAAATCCAATTTCTTCCTACTCGATAAAAATATCAACCATGGCAGGGCACGGTGGTGCACACCTTTAATCCCAGCACTCGGGAAGCAGAGACAGGCAGATCTCTGTGAGTTAGAGCTAACCTGGCCTACATAATGAGTTTGAGGAAAGTCAGGGTTATGTAGAGTGATCTTGTCTTAAAAAAAAAAAAAAAAAAAAAAAAACTCGTTTTTTTTCATTAGTAACAGTATCCTTTAAATACATATAAAAAGAATTCATTCTTTATAAATTAAATTTTAAAACACAAATTATATTATATTCATTGTCTATCATCAACAAATGGGCTTGGTATGGTGGTACAGGCCTTTAATTCCAGCACTTAGGAGTCAGATAGGCAGATCTCTGTGGGTTTGAGACAGCACGGACTACAAAGTAAATTCCAGGCCAATCAAGACTACAAAGAGGGACTGTGGAGAGTATTAAGGACAGTACTGGCCAGGTGACTCAGCCCTATAATCCCACTTTGTAAGAGGCTGAGGAAGAAAGACTACAAAGAGTCTAAGGCCAGCCTCAACTACACAGTGAATTCTAGGCCAGCCTGTGTTAAGAAATACTTTTTAAAAAACAAAAACAAAAATAAAAAACCCACAGGGTAACAGTGTTGTCCTTGGTTGTTGCTGCAAAGTAAGATGTTTCATCATCCAGCCTGTCCAAACTTACCTTTTTATATGTAGTCTCTCCGGAGGGATCAACACTTCTGTGGCCTATTTTCTTGACAGGCATGACAGAGGCATTAGGTCCCTAAAAGGAAAAAAATGAAGATTACTCTATGAATCCATGCAGTGTTACACAGCTATAACCCTAGCACTTGGGAGGATGAGTTAAAAGGACTGTTAACACAAGGCTATCTTAGGCTTAGAAGAATGCCAAGTGTTAACCTGCAGTACAGAGTTGAGAAAGTCTCAAAAGCCCAAAAAAGATAATAGTTGCTCATTCCCACACAATATGATAAACAGCTATAGTGATAGCATATAAAAATCACTGAGGAGGCTGGAAAGTTGCTCAGCAGTTAAGAGCAGCTGTTCCTCTTGCAGAGGACCCTGGCTTCCAAGCAGCATCCATAACTCTCATTCTGGGGCATCTGAAGTCCTCTTCTGACCTCTTTGCACACCAGCACGCATGTGGTGCCCATAGTCACACATGCAGGCACAACGTTTATACAAGCAAGATAAACAACCACCCCTGCCGCCTGAACAAACGAGGCAGTGGGAGAGGGCTCAACAGTTAAGAACATCAGCTGCTCCTCAGGCAGGCCTAAGGTAAGTCCCAGCACCCACCTCACAGCTCACAACCATTTGTAACTCCAGTCCCAGGGGAATCCAACACTTTCTTTAGACCTCCATGGGTACCAGGCACGCGTGTGTGCACATACATAAAGTAGATAAAACATTTATACACATAAAGCAAAATTCATGAATCTACAAAAAGTTTTAAAGAGTACTTTAAAAAGAGTAGAACTTAGCTGAGTTCCAAGACAACCGAGCTACCAAGAAAAAACCTGTCTCAAAACACCAAAAAAACCCGTCTCTCACTAGGTAACCCTGGACTAGAATAATTCAGGAGATAACCCTACTTTTGCCTCCTGCAGGACATGGTAATGGATGCCCTTAATCCCAACACTCAGGAGCCAGAGGCAGGAGAAGCTCTGTGAGTTCCAGGCCAGTCTGGTCTACATAGTAAGACCCTGTCAATAATAACAATAGTAACTTTTAAAGGCTTTTCCGTATTTTTTATTTAAGTTCCACTGAGAAATTATCACCCAAGTAACCTAGATAATTCTAACCTTGAATTCTAACTCAAGCAGAATTCTATTTAAAAAGAATTTATCACCTCTAGAACTGACCTAGCAATATGAGGACTTCTATAAACCAAAAATTTGAAGATTGAGACAATAAAATGGCTTGAGTAAGAAACGTAAGTACTTTGAAGAGATTTTTTTTAACTTATTTTTATTTTGTGTGTACTGGTGTGTATTTGCCTACACATATGTCTGTGTGAGGGTGTCGGATCCCCTGGAACTGCAGGTAAAGATAATTATGAGCTGTCATGTGAGCGCTGGGTATCGAACCCAGGTCCTCTGGACAAGCACTCAGTGCTCTTAACCACTGAGGCATGTCTCCAGCGCCCAAAGAGACTTTTAAAAATTACGTTTTATTACAGTTATTTGTTGGGGGGGAGGGTCAGAGGACAACTTTCAGGAGTTGGTTTTCTCCTTCCAAGGTATGGGTCCCAGGGACCAAATTTAGGCACTTAATGTCCTCTGGCTCGACAGAAAATTCCTTTACTGTCTTGCCAGGTGTAGTGCCGCATACATTTAATCTCAGCACATAGGTAGAAGCAACTGGATCTATGAGTTCCAGGCCTGTCAGAGATATACAGACAGACCTTGTCTCAAAAAAACCAAAACACTGGCCAGGTGGTGGTGGCCTTTAATCCCAGCACTCAGGAGTCAGAGGCAGGTGGATCTCTGAGTTCAAGGTCAATCTGGCCTACAGAGCAAGTTCTAGGACAGCCAGGAATACACAGAGAAACCCTGCCTTGAAAAACAAAAAAAAAAACAAAACCCAAAATGCCTTTACAGGAGGAGCCATCTCACAAGGCTTGAAGAGATTCTCAAGTACATGATATGACTTTGTATTCCACCCACATAACAGTTCCAGAAATATGAGAGGAATAAAACCAGAGCAGAATCTAACCAGCTAGTCCCAGAAGTCAATATGGCAGTGTAACAAAACACAAAGCTATTTTTCATGCCATTAATAACCATCATGTTAGGAAGTCAGAGAACAAGGCTAGTGAAAAGGTATGCCACAATCTTAAAAACTTTTTTTTTTAAGACAGGGTTTCTCTGTTTTTAGCCTGTCTTCGAATTCACAGCAATCTACCTCTGTCTCCTAAGTGCTGGGATTAAAGGCATGTGCCATCACGCCCGGCCTTCTTGAAGCCCTTAATAAAAGGATTTTTTTTTTTTTTTTTTTGTAATGATCACCTATAAGCACAATCAGTACTTGGGAGGCTGGATGTCAGATGATCAATCTTGGTTCAAGTCCAGTTTTGATTACATACCAGGGTTTGAGCTATATGAGGTCTAAAATAATAACAATCAAAACAAACAAGAATGATACCACCTCAAAGATCTTGAAAGATATTCTAAGAGAAAAAAGCCTGAAATCTCAGAAAAAAAAATCATAGGCCAACCTTCTGAGGATCCTGACACAAGTACAAGAGTAAATGAAGTGGTGGGCTAGGAAATCTCTGTGCCTCTGCACAGAGAAGAGGTGCGTGCACCTGCAGTCCCACTGTCAGGGAGGCTGGAGCAAGAAGACTGCCCACAGTCCCAGGCTAGCTTACACTAGACAGGAGCACCAGGCTAGCCGAAGGACAGTGCGGTTCTGTCTCCAAAACAAGGCTCAGGCATACCGCTCAGCTGCTAGAGCGCCTGTTCAGCCAGCAAGGAGCCCTGATATGAGCTCAGTATAGTGGTGCATACCTGGAATACCAACCTTTTGGAGGGGGAGGGAGAGGATCTAGAGTTTAAGGCCACCTTCAGAGGCCTTAAAGCACACTGGGAGGCCAGACTTGGCTAAATGAGACCTGCCTCGAAAATAAGTACATAAAGAAACAAACAAATAAGCAAATAGTAATCCAGTAAAACTCAAGACACAAAAGAAATAACCAATGTAAGTTATGACAGCCAGATGTGGTGGCACACATCTTTAGTCCCAGACTGGAGAGGCAGAGGCAGAGCTCTGCGAGTTTGAGGCCAGCCAGGGCTACACAGTGAGTTACGGGTCAGCCAGGGCTACACAGAAAAATCCATGTCAAAAAAACAAAACAACAACAACAAAAGGCTCGCTCTGTCTCCTGGTCTCTCTCCGTCTCGTCTGTCTGTCTGTCTCTCCCTCTCTCTCTTTCTTGCTTGCTTGCTTTCTTTCTGTCTTTCTCTTTCTCTCTCTGCCCTCATGGCTCACTCGGGCTCTTACTTCTTTCCATTTCCCCTCCTCGCAAATAAACCTTATACCAGGAAAAAAAAAATCATGCTATAGCATATAGTATATATGCTATACTGCATCAGAAATAGCTCAGCAGGGAAAGAGGATGCAGCTTAAGCATAAGGAACAGTGTTTGGATCCCCATGTAAGAGCTGGCAGATGTAGCAGCCCACTGTATTGCGGCACGTCAGAGGCAGAGACAAGATCACCAGAACAAGCTGGCTAGCTTGATTAGCCCAACTGCTGAGTTCCAACCTCAGCAACAGACTCTGCCTCAATCTATAAGGTGAAGGGTCATGCACATTGTGTGTGCACGTATGTGGAGACAACCAATATCAATCTCCAGTCTCTACACATGTGCACATGCAATGCTGCCATACACAAACACGCATCACACAAACCATACATTAAAAATAGAACAAACAAAAACAAACTGGGTGTGGTGGCACAGACCTTTAGCCCCAGGACTCAGAGGCAGGCGGATCACTGAGAGTTCCAGGCCAGCCAGGAATTCCAGGCCAGCCAGGTCTGTTACACAGAAAAACTATGTCAAGAAAGAAAGAAGGGGTTGGGGGAGGGAGAGAGAAGAGAGAATGAGAGAAAGAGAGAGAGAGAGAAAGAAAGAGAAGAAAGAAAGAAACAAAGAAAGAAAGAAAGAAAGAAAGAAAGAAAGAAAGAAAGAAAGAAA
>NW_026587382.1:3031216-3067359 GCF_907164565.1 Psammomys obesus | reverse complement strand
AAAGAAAGAAACAAAGAAAGAAACAAAGAAAGAAACAAAGAAAGAAACAAAGAAAGAAACAAAGAAAGAAAGAGGAAAGGAGGGAGGGAGGAAGGGAGGGAGGGAGAGAGGAAGAAAGGGAGGAAGGGAGAAAGGAGAGGAAGGAAAGGAGGGAGGGAGGGAGAAAAGTAAGAAGGAAAGAAGGGAGGGAGGCAAGAAGGGAATGAGGAGAGGGAGGAAGAAAGGGAGGAAGGAAGGAAGGAAAAAAGAAAGAAAAGAAGGAAGGAAGAAAGCAAGGAAGAAAGGAAAAGAGAAAGAGAGGGAGGGAGGGAGGAAGGGAGGGAGGAAAGGAAAAGAAAAAGAAAAACTTCACAAATTCCCTTACAACAAAAAGAGTTGCAGACGGGTGTGGCAGAACATATAATCTTAGTGCTCCAGGGGCTGAGAAAGGAAGATGAATCTGAGAGGACAACTGGGCTTTGCAATTATGCCCTGTCTCAAAAGAGCTGTATAATTTCTAGTGGGCCAAAAACATGCAAAGAACAGCCCTGTTTGGGCTGAGGATGTGGCTCGATGGTCTAGTGTTCACCTAACACACATGAGGCCCTGAGGCTATCCACATCATCACACCCTGCCCACCCAATACACAAAGAGGTTCCTGTCTTTTCTGAAGCATTCAGGGAAATATGGCTGACTCTCACATGAGGCAGATCGAGATCAAGAGCAGCATGGTGAGCGACTGGGCAAAAAAAAAAGTGATATGTGAAAAAAGCAGCAAAGCAACAAAACTAAAAATATTGAAAAATAAGATGGTTCCATTAAATATGGCCATTAAAAAGCAGGCAGAAATCCTACCAAAGTCCCGGATGATGATCCCAGCACATGTCTGAGGACACACATAGTAATCTTCAACAGATCCAGAAGTGGGAAGCCTCAAACTTTTCTGTACTGTGATGTTTGCAATGAATCTTGGAGTCTAGTCTATAATTATTTGTACATTATTTCTACTACTACTGTGTTTAGAAATATGAAAAGTTGATTCTTTTTATGCAGTTGCATGTATTTTTATTTGAATAAGAACATGTCAAATAGTGGCTAGAGCGATGGCTCAGAGGTTAAGAACATGGCCTGGGGAAAAAAAAAAAAGGAAAAAAAAAGAACATTGCCTGTTCTTCCAAAACTCCTGGGTTCAATTCCCAGCAACCACATGGTGGCTTACAACCACCTATCTTGAGATCTGGTGCCCTCTTCTGGTGTACAGGCACACATGCAGGTAGAACATTGCATACAAATAAATAAATCTTTTAAAAAAAAAGTCAAATAAATATTTTTTTTCTCTTTCTCACACACACAGAGGATCCTTATACTTTCCAAGACCTAAGCAAAGAGAAAAATGATAGCTATGTCTAATCTACAGCCTGCATAATAAGGCTCAAGATAACTTTGAATATAGCACAACACAAAAACCACAAACTTACTTAAAATACCATGAGATATTTTGCCGTTTTCTTCTTCTTTTTTTGTAACTCCATTACATGGTTCTCAAGAATGAACTCTACAGATGATAGCAGTGTGCTATGATGTCATAAGTTTGGACATATTTGAACAATATTCTCCTATCCCAGAATTACACTTCTAGCAAGCAATAAGTCAATATGAAACTCACCTCAGATCCTGTGGCTCTCTTGATTCCAGATGCTGCTGCTTAAAAAAGAAAAAAGAACAATGAAAAATCTTAAGCATATATAAACAGTCACAAGATCTCTATCAAACTCACTGTAAGGATCAAAGTTTGTGCCAAACGAAACATGGTAATGAACTAATTGCACTAATAACAAATCCTTTTGTACAATACTTTTTTTTAAAAGCTCATTTAAAATAAAATTTACTGACCTATTTATTGTGTGTATGTGTGTACACACTCACTCATGTACGTACTTGTATGCCACAGCCTTCATGCAGATATCAGAAGGCAACTCTGAAGAATTGGTTATTGCCTTTGACCTACCTTTACTTATTCATTTATTTTTGTTTATTTACCAAAGTGAGCTACCACATCCAGGGATAAACTTGAGTACTCTGGCTTGCATGGCTAGAGCTTGCACCAGCCGAGCCATCCCTTGGGCCACTTTTTAAATGTTCTTTCTTCCTCTTCCATACTTAAAAGGGCCTTATGAATATTCCATTCTTAGCCTATCCCCTTTTCTAATTCATATGGTCACATTCTCTTTTCTTAATTTACTGTTATATGTTTGGTATGTGTGTCATATCAACCAAGAAATATACGTGGCAGTCAGAGGGCAATTTAGTTTGCCTGCTTGTTTGCTTGTTTCTCTGTGCGCAGCCCTGGCTGTCCTGGACTCACTTTGTAGACCAGGTATCACAAAGACACCTGCCTCTGCCTCCCAAGCACTGTAACTAAAGGCGTGGGCACCACTGCCTGGCTCAGAGGGCAACTCTGGAGTGAGTTCTCTTCTGGTACCTTATGTGGATGCTGCAGACCAAGCCCAGGTTATCAAGTTTGTGCAGTAAGTGCTTTACCCACTGAACCATCTCACCAGACCCATGTTAATATTTCATTTTTTATTGTTAGTTGTTGTTTTTTTCAAGACAGAGTTTCTTTGTGTAGCCCTAGCTGTCCTGAACTCAGTCTGCAGACCAGGCTGGCCTCAAACTCAGAGATCCACCTGCCTCTGCCTCCTGAGTGCTGGGATTACAGGCGTGCACCAATACGACTGGCAACTGTTCTTAATACATTTAACCATCATAAAAAACATCAGTAACATCATGGCAGAAAGAGAATGAGCCTAAGAGACAGGTAACCGAGGGGCTTGCTGTGGCAGCATCCACACGCCTACAGTTTTGGCACTTTAGAGGCTGGCGCAGAAGGATTATCAAAACATTGCTAGTTCAAGGCCCAAGTATGCTACATAGTTAACCCAGGCCCTAACAAAACACTAAGATTTACTTCCATGGATAAAGCCAAACATTGGGCTGGGATAGAATACTTGTCTAGAATATATAAGATCTAGATTTGTTTCCCAGGACTGGGGACTGGGGGAGCACGCCTCGGGGACTGGCAGTACTCGCCTGTAATTCCAGCACTTGGAAAAGGAAGGCAAAGTCACGCTAGATTACTCAGTGAACTCAAGGAGAGCCTGAACCATGAGACTGTCTCATACAAATAACAGAGTAGACTTGTTCATCAGAAAACTTTCCTCGCATCTATTTAAAATGTCTTCAGTAGCTAAGCCGTGATGGTGCAGCCTGTAATCCCAGGATTCAGAGGTAGAGGCAGGTAGAGCTCTGAGTTTGAGGTCATTCTGATCTACAGTCTTGAGTTTAGGACAGCCAGGAAAGAGACCCTTCCTTGAAAAACAAAACACAGAAAAAAAACAAGTATCTTCAGTATATATTATCTTGTAATTCATGTCCGAGATCCATACATTCTTTTTTTTTTTTTAAGATTTATTTATTTATTATTTATAGAATGTTCCCTCTGCATGTGTGCCTGTATGCCAGAGGAGGGCACCAGATCCCATTACAGATGGTTGTGAACCACCATGTGGTGCTGGGAATTGAACTCAGGACCTTTGGAAGAACAGCCAGTGTTCTTAACCTCTGAGCCATCTCTCCAGCCCCATACATTCTTTATGTGTGGAGAAGCCAAGTTTAAGTTAGGTGAGTTCTGACACTACAACTGACTCTCCTGCTTAAAGGGAAATTTTCTTCTCAGGATTTTGGGACCTTCCCTCCCTATCTAAGCCAAACTTTGAAGTCTCTTTAATCAAGCATCTACACTATCACAGATCATACAAAAATGCACATCTACCCCAGATGAGGATATATAACCCAATGGTGTGTCTATTGTATATAGGCTGACAGCTTGCCTATAAATGCTATATAGCAAGTCCTTGGCAGTCTATTGTCATCACTGACTTAAAAAACAAACAAACAAATCACTGGATAGTGAAGCCAGGGCCCAAATATTAGCCAGATATCTGACACACAGCTACACATCACAGGCCCAAATTAATGTTGAATTACCTCTACTTTCTTTTCCTTCACTCAGGTATCAATATACTATCTCTTTATCACTAACTGTAACACTAAACTATAATGCTAATAACAATTTTCGAAGAACTATTTCTCCCCATGTACAACACTTACAGACATATAATTATTTGTTTGTTTTTCGAGACAGGGTTTCTCTGTGTAGACTTGGCTGTCCTGGACTCACTCTGTAGACCAGGCTGGCCTCAAACTCACAGAGATCCACCTGCCTCTGCCTTCTGAGTGCTGAGATTACAGACGCCAACTGTATATACACTATTTTTAAATTAATGTTTTTAGGAAAGGTTCTCAGGCTGGCCATGGCAGCACATGCCTTTAGTCCCTGTACTCTGGAGGCAGAGGCAGGTGGATCTTTATGAATTCAAGGCCAGTGAGTTCCAGGACAGCCAAGGCTACACAGAGAAACCCAGCCCCCCACACACACACACACACATAAAAAAAACAAGAACCTAAAAGACGGGGTCTCACATAGCTCTGGCTAGCCTCTAACTCCTGATCCAATACACAGCAAGGTTAATCTTAAACACCTGATCATCCTGTCTCCACTTCCTGACTAGGTCTCAAGTAGATACCTCTACTTCTACCTATTTGTATAACGCTTTAAAACCTCGCCAACACAATTCATTTGGCTCTTATTACAAGGAGAAGGGGCTATTTAGATTTAAGAGCCATTTACCTAACTACATTCACCCTGCCTAAACTTGTTTAGATGCTGACTAGAAGAGCCAGCAGGATGGTTCAGTATGTGAAGGTGCCACTAAATCTGATCCCAAGACATAGGGTGGAGAAAACAGACACCTGCAGGTTTTCCTTTGACCTCCATAAGGGCGCCATGGCAAACAACACCCTCCCCCACAAAGATAAGTATAATAAGAATAATTTTTAAATGTAAATAGAAGCCATAAGAGGTGAAATTTAAATATTAATTATTTTGTTGTTGTTCATTCTTTTGCAGCACCAGGGAACAAATTCAAGGTTTCAGGGCTGGGACGACTGCTTAGAGGGAAGACACCTGCCAAAGCCTAATGACCCAGATTCCATCTCTAAAGCCCCATAACGGGAGGAGGGAACTGACTCTCAAATTGTCCTGTGACCTCCCCTCACATGTTGAGACACACACCCTCACACACATGCAGACACAATAAATAAATATTCTACCATTGAGCTGCATTAGCCACAAAAATTGTAAGTTTGTAGATATAACAATGATATTGTGGGGGCTGGAGAGATGGCTCAGCAGTTAAGAACACTGTTCTTCCAAAGGTCCTGAGTTCAACTCCCAGCAACCACATGGTGGCTCACAACCATCTATAATGAGCTCTGGTGCTCTCTTCTTGCCTGCAGGCACAAATGCAGGCAAAATACTGTATAAATAATAAACAAGTAAACCTTGCAAGAAAAACTGATATTGTGATCATGTTACAGCCTTCTACGCCCCAGAAAAAAAGACTACTTATCTACAGAAACACTTTCCCCCTTTTTGATTTTTAAGGCAGTGTCTCCTTGCAGTCTAGAATTCACCAGGCAGGCAATGCTGACCTTGAGCTCCTGATCCTGTCTCTACCTCCCACGAAGCAGAACTGCAGGCTTGTATAACCACGCCCAGAACTGCAGAAATATGTTCTGAAGCATTTGTCAGTGAAATTGTAAAAGAACTAAACTTATTTAAGACATTCCAGGACAGGGAGGAGAAATATTTGGGGGAAAGGGAATGGATTAGAGAAAAAGCAAGGGGGGGAGGGGAGAAAAGAAACAGCTAGTGAAAAGAGAAAGTAAAACCTGGGAAGGAAAAAGATGAGGGAGGGAAAGGAAGAAAGGAAAGGAGGGAAGAAAGCTGTGGTAACACCATCCTGAGAGGCAGAAGCAGAAGATCTAGTCTATGTGGTTTTTGTTTGTTTTTTCAAAACAGGGTTTCTCTCTCTGTGTAGCCCTGGCTATTCTATAACTCATTCTATATAGGCTGTCCTATAACTCAGAGATCTGCCTGCCTCTGCCTCCCAAGTACTGAGAGTAAAGACATGCACCACCATCGCACAGATTAATAACCACTTATTTTAGAAGATTAAAAAAAAAAAAAACATTCAAAAAAGGCCTCTGAGGTCCAAGTAAAGGCACAAGCCTATGATCCCAGTACCTGAGAGGCTAAGAAAGGAGAATAAGCTCACAATGAGTGAAAGTGAGAACCTTCTAGAATAAAAGAGAACACTAGAGCCCAGCAGTGCTCGCTCTCCTCTCTCACTCACACACACACAATCAATTTAATAAATAAATTTAAAACAAAACAGCATGGCCTTTCACTACTGTGTTTCTGTTAGACCAAAACAAGACTTCCCATAGACAAACTCAAGAGTCCCTTTTCAAACATCTATACTTCTCTACAAGATTAGTTATTAATTCTTGGCAAAAATGTGTGTTAACAGAGCTAGAGAGCTGGGTCTGCAGCTAAGTACTGGCTGCTCTTCCAGAGGACCTGGTTCAATTCCCAGCACTCACATGGTGGCTCACAATCATCTGTAACTATAGCTCCAAGGGATCCATATCCTCTTCTCACCATGGGCACCAGGCACACAGGTGGTGCATAGAAATACATGCAAGAAAATGCCATACACATAGAACAGTAAAATAAAATAAATAGATCATTTTCAAATTGCTTGTTAACTTCCAGGAGTGTTTCAGAAAGAATGACTAACAATTCACATACTATGCAAGAGCTCAGAATTTTGCTACTTTTGAAGGAAATCAGAAAGATTAAGTTCCTTTCTGTGCTATTCTCTCCTTCAACATGGACTTCTGGCTCAGACAGAATACATTCAGCAAGAAATAGCCAGTTCACAGCCAAGTTAGTTCACACAGCGACTTTAAAATTAGTGAGGGGAGAGCAGGGAATTTAGCAGAGGTCTGCTCCTCTTCCTGTTCAAGGCGCTGACTGAAAGCACTGGTTTGATGCAGAGTAGCAGAAAAATAGACTAGTAGGGGCAAGTAAGACACGGTAGGAATGAATGTGCTCCAGGAAAATAAGAAAACAGAGGGACAGAATTTACAATTCAAGCAGTTAGGCCTGCTGGGTTAACACAGGACTCAACATTTACCGACCAGGAAACTTAGGCAGTCTGGTTAAACTTCTGTGCCTAATTTCCTTAATAAAATGTAAAAATAGGGCCTCGAGATAACACAAACAATTCCTCATAGAATGTATTCAAATCTGTAAGGTCAGTTTCCTGCACCTCCCCCAAAAAAGTGCAAGAAACGGAAATTGCATGATGTGCTTCCCAAAGCTCTTTTAAGAACCAAGACACATAGGACTCGTGTAACTTCTCCAGAAATACTATCAGTTACTAATGTGAATTATTAAAACTACTTGTTTGGTCTTTTTTTTTTTTTTTTCAATACAAGATTTTATTCAGTTGTTCCACCTATAACTCACTATGTATGTAGCTTAGGTTGGTCTTGAACTTTCTTCTGCCTCCCCCTCCTGAGCACTGGGATTAAAGGCATGAGACACCATGCTCAGGTATAATCATATACCTTGAACCCCCATCTCCAGAATGGGAAAAATCAAGAGAAATAAGAAGCACAATATAAATGAAAAAGAAAAGAGATCCGAACTAATAAAAGAAAGGGGAAAAAAAAAGCTGGGACTAAGGGGTGTACTTCCAGGTTAAGCTAGCATTGTCCTGGCACAGAAACACCATGTGCTAGGCAACTGTTATGGGGAAGAGCTGTCTGCAAGTTACTGCGGGGAGCTCAAGCGTGTTCAGCACAGACACACATCAGATCTACCTCTCTTACGGTGGACCCCACAGCACAGAAAGTTGAAACCTAATAAGGGAAAAAAGAAAGTTATCACTTACTTTTGTGGTTTTATTTGCATATAGTAGGCTAAGCATATTAACACTAACCCATATGTACAGCACGGTGCTCAGTTTCCAACACCATACTGTGAGTTGACTGGTTTTGTTACTATTGCTTCTACCCAAGAAATGCAGTTCTGACACAAAATTTCTAGTAGTTGCCAGGCACATGCCTTTGATCCCACCATTCAGAACATAGAGGCAGGTGATCTCTAGAGTTCAAGGCAACCTGGTCTACAGAGTGAGTTCTTAGACAGCCAGGGCTACACAGAGAAACCCTGTTTTGAAACAAAACAAAACAAAATAAAAAGAACTCCAGTAGTCACAGACCTTTTACTCCACATCCTTGAAGTCTCTGGTAAATTCCAAATGGAGGAAATTTTTCAGATCTAAAGCTATTCCACATACAGGGTACATATACAAAGATATCCACTGTAATATTGTTATATAGTAAGTATAACTATACAGGTACTGTTTTAGAAAGAACATAAGTAAATAATAAATTATTTATAAGGTAGTTTAAGATGGAATACTATATAAACGTTTTTACATAAAAACGTTATTTTTAAATGCATACTTGTAAACAGCTTAGCAAATCATAATAAAAACTAAAAAAATTTTCAGGCAGGGTCTTTCCTACCATGTAGTCCAGTCTGGCCTTGAATTTGAGAACCTTCTGCCTCAGCTTTCTAAAATATGGGATTACAGGTATGAGCCACTATACCCGGCTCCATAGTAAATTACTGAACAGAAAAGAGGTTGTTAAAAAAAAAAAAAAAAAAAAAAGGAAGGGCTAAAGCGATGACTCTTCCAGTGGACCCGGACTGGATTCAAAGCACCCGCACAGCAGCTCATAACTGTAACCCCAGTCCCATAGGACTGATGACCTCATTAGGCCTCCATAGGCCTTGCACACATGTGGCACACAGACATACACGCAGGCAATACACCCACATACATAAAAATAAAATTTTAGGGTTGAGGATTTAGTTCAGTGGTAAAGTGCTTGCCTAGCAAACGCAAGGCCCTGGGTTCAGTCCTCAGCTCTAGAAAAGTAAAAAGAAAGAAAAAAAAAATAAAAGTTAAAAAATTAAAAAATTAAATTTTTTAAAAAGTGTGATATACTTGAAATTATAAATTTATTTACTCAGATACAACCATGTATATATGCTAGCATCAGGTTGATTTGATTAGTTTTTCCTGAAGCATAAAGCTTTTTAAGCAGCATGTTTTTGTTTTTTAAAGACTGGTGTTTTGCTGTTGTTTTTATGTTGCTATTGTTTGTGACACAGGGCTTCTCTGGGTAGCCCTGGCTGTCTGTCCTGGAACTCACAGAGATCGCCTGCTAGGGTTAAAGGTGTGCACAACCACCTGGTTTAGGGATGACTTATTTCTGTTTTATACCTGTTTTGGGTATATATATGTTTGTGTACCACATGCATGCCTCATGCTCATGAAGGCCAGATAAGGGTATTGGATTCCCTGGAACCCAAATTACAGACAGTTGTGAGCTCCCACGTGGGTGCTGGGAATTGAACTTGAGTCTTCAGGAAAAACACCCAGTGCTCTTAACTGCTGTGCTATATCTCCAGCACAAGAAGTATGTTAATCTGTATATTACAAATTAAAGAGACACACACAGAAGCTTCAGTGTCATTCTCTTTGTTTTACAGGGGGTGGAGAGATGGCTCAGAGGTTAAGAGCACTGGCTGCTCTTCCAGAGGACCTGAGTTCAATTCCCAGCACCCACATGGTGGCTCCCAACCATCTATAATGAGATCTGGTGCCCCCTTCTGGTGTACATGCAGGCAGAACATCGCATACATCATAAATAAATCTTAAAAAAAAAAAAAAAAAAAAGGAAAACTCTGTTTTACAACCTTTAGTTCCCAATATTCCAGTATTCAACAGCCACCCAAGAAACCAGCACCAATCCCCCAAACAGACATCAATTCTAAGTTCATAACAAAATCACTGCCCTATGCTACAAAAATAAGTTAGAAGGGAGGAAAAAAAAAGTGCCTAGAGGACCAGTTAGTAAAGGTGCTTGCCAACCTAAGTTCAGTCCGTGGGACTGACATGGTAGACGAAGAAAGAGAACTGATTCCTACACATCAGTCTTTGACAGGCCACATACATACACACGCACACATACACACACACACACACACACACACACACACACACACACGAGAAGTATAAAGAATTAATAATAATAGAAGGCTGGAGAGATGGCCAATCCCAGTTCCAGGAGACTTGCTGCGTCTAGCATCTGAGGGCACCCGCACTCACATAAACACACAGAGACATACACACATAATTTTAAATGAGTAAGAATCTTTAGGGAGCTGAAGAGATGGCTCAGGTTAAGCACTGACTGCTCTTCCAGGTCCTGTGTTCACTTCCCAGCACCCACATGGCAGTTCACAAGCATCTGTAACTCTAGTTCTAGGGGAACTGATTCCTGCACACAGACAAAATACTAATACACATGAAATAAAAGTAAATGAATTTTTAAACATTTTTAGAAGGAGGAGAAACAGCAGCTACTGCTGCCACTGGCAGCTATAAAACAAGGTTAAAAAGTATGCTTACATATCAAATCATCTTTCTTAAGGATATATTACTATCTTAACCAAACATATATTAATACATATTAGAAACTCTTCCCTGAGAAAGATACCATAGGGGTTGGAAGATAACTCCAAAGGTAGAAGTTCATGCTGTTCAGACCTGACAGCCTGAGTTCAACCCCTAGAACCCACATAAAAAGTCAGATAGGTAAGAAGGCTAGAAGCCACTCCCAGAGTTGTTCCCTGACCTCCACATCACCCCATGGGAAGTACACACACTTACAAAATAAATAAAAACTTAAAAAGGCAAACCTATCTTTCAAATTATTAATAGTCTCTTATGATGCTGATATTCCGTATCTGCATATCTCATAGATGTTACAACTTGAAAACTATTTTTAAAAGAAAAACAAAACCAGGCTCTGGTGGAGTTGGAGGCACACTCCAATAATCCCAGCACATAGGCAGAAATAGAAGTATCAAGAATTAAAGACAGCTTTGGCTATACAGCAAACACAAGGCCAGCATTGACTATTTCCCATCCCCTTCTCCCCCCCAAAAAAATATGCTTTTAAGTTATAAAAATAAGCTGAGAAATCAGTTACTAAAATGACTTCAGAATAACTGAAGCAGTCATATCAAATATGATCAATTCGTGCTCCCTATCTCTACCTTTGCAGTTTTTTGACCAAGATCTGCTGAGACAGCTCAATCTGGCCTCACCCTCCTCATGCCTCTGCCTCCTAGTTCCAAGTATTACAAGCATGTATACCCAACAATATAGTTCTGTCTCTGTTTCTTAGATTGACTTATCGTTAGTGTATGTGTACGGTTGTTTTACCTGTCTATCTGTCTGCACCACGTGTATGTCTAGTTATCTGTGGAGGCCAGAGAGGGTTTCATTCAGATCCCCGCAACCGGCAGTTGAGATCTGCCATTATTGGTGCTGGGAATTAAACCTAGGTCCTCTGAAGAGCAGCCAGTACTTTTAACTGCTGAGTCACCTCTTCTGCCCCCTTTTTAACACAAACCAACAAAAACAGGGTCTTATTTTATTGCCCAGGTGGCCTGGGACTCACTATGTAGCCCAATCCGGTTCTGAACTCACAGTAGTCCTCTTACTCAGTCTCTCAAGCTACTAAAATTACAGGTATGCGCCACCACACCTAGCCATTTAAAAACATCTGAACAACTCTGCACCAGTCAGGGAAGCATTCCAGTTGGTTCTTTGCAGCACCCTATCTTGTGTTTGCAGAGGAAAAGAGACTGGAAGGACTGGTTTCTACTCACTTTGCAAAACAACATTGCTAATCTCTATAAATTTGCTAGGTAATTCCAGTCAACTTGAAACTAAAATTTCAAATTAAGAAGAATCAGAAAACTTTAAAAAAGGAGGGCATGCTAACAGGATGATGGATGGCTCAGCAGTTAAGAGAACGGGCTTCTCTTCCAGAGTGCTCAGCCACCCATATGGTGGCTCACAATTATCTGTAACTCCAGTTGGAGGGGATCCAACACCCTCTCTGGTCTCTGTAGGCAGCAGGCTTGAATGTGGTGCAGACATACATGAAGGCAAAACACCTGTAACAGTAAAAATAACACTAAACTGAAAAAAAAAAATGTCAAAGAAGAAACAGGAGAAATATTATCAACATAATTCTGAGAAATGTGAGTTCAGTTCCTAGCACCCACAACAGGGGGCTAACAGCAAATCTATAACTCACGCGCCAAGGGATCCAAATGCCCTCTTTTTGCTCCCTGAACACTGGAACACATATAGCATTCACTGACATATACATACACAGATACACATAAATTTAATAAATGCAAATCTTTAAAAATAAAGGTGATAATTTAAACGAAGGTATCTTTCCACAGTAAGTAGCTCTGAAGTGAGCTGGGCTCTCCTTCCACATACAATGTGGAACAAACAGCTCTGTCCTCAATAGCAGAGCCTCTCCCAACACTTTCAGAGGAGAAGCATTTCCTTTGGAGATGAGATGACATCATCTACCAGACAAGAAACCAAAAGACACTGTGTGAATGACTTCAGTGTTTGAAGCACTCATGTAATTTGTGGATGCTGGAGGCTAGCCGGATATGCATTCCTCAGACAACTAGTTTTGCTTGAAGAGGTCACAGGTAAGGGATCCCAGAGACTCAATCCAATGCTTACCAATACTACTACTTAAAGTTTCACAAAGTAAAAATGCTCTTAGGAGCTAGTTTGATAAGATCAAGAGCCACAAAGACTAAAAGACAAATAAAAACCCAACAAAATTAAAAGCTAAAAACCCTCTACAATAACAAACAAACAAACAAAAAAACCAAGCTACTTTGTTTGCTGAACAATCCAGAAGACCTCCTTGCTCCCCTAATCTGGAACATTCCTAATGTTCATTCCTAATCTGGAATACTGAAAATCAATAGAGCTATAGCCCTCAGGTGGCAGGCACAGTCTGTCCTCCAAATGAAGTGTCAGCAACTTCTGAGAAGTGCTGTGGAACACACAGCTGTACGTTAACAATGTTAAAAGAATGAGACTTCCCAGGCCTGCTGGCACATGCCAACAGTCTGAGTATGCAGAAAACTAAGACAGGAAGATCTCAAGTTCAAGGCCAGAAGAGGCTACATAGACTGTGTTTCAAGAGGTTAAACAATAATAATTAAAACTTACAACTGGCCAGGCATGGTGGAGCATACCTTCAGTCCCAACACTTGAGAAGCAGAGTCAGAAAGCTCTGAGTTCCAGGCCAGCCTGGTCTACATAGTGAGTTCCAGGTCAGCCAGGGCCACACAGAGAAACCCTGTCTTAAAAAACCACCACCACCTTCCACACCCATAAAAACAAACAAAACACAACTTAACAACAGGCATAGTAGTACACTTTTAATTCTTTTACACAGGAAGTACAGCCAGAGGACCATGAGTTCACGGATTGCCTTAGTTACAAAGTGAATTTGAGGCCAGCTTGTGCATATCAGACTTTGTCTCAGAAGAAGGGGGAAAACTGGACCACAACTACTTCCATGGCAGTAACTGAATGAAGGCAATCAGAACCAAACCACAGTACAAAGGAAAAAAAGGTCAGTTTTGTTTCCCAGCAGGTATCAAACTTCCTTTCTCTGGGAAAGTCAGAAAAAGTCAAGGCAGGCCTAAAAATAAAAGCTCAAAAGTAATTTGAACTGGGACAGCTCATGGATAAAGGCACTTACCAGCAAGCCCAGTGACTTAAGTTCAATCTCCTGAACTGCCATGGTGGAAGGAAAGGATCAACTCCTCTGACTCCACAAGCTGTCTTCTGACCTCCATACATGCATACCCTGGCATGCTCCACTACCACATATACACAAAATAAATGTAAAAAATATTTACTCTAGTTTATCTACCAGTCCTGTCACCTAAGAGCCAACATATTGCTAGGAAAACCAAGTTTTCAGACTCTCCAGAGCACCCTTGTCCCTAGGAAGGCTGCTTAGATTAGGAAATGAGGTGAAATTTAAACAACTATTTTCTTCTAACGAACTTTTACCTCCAGTACCACAAAAGCAAATTCACTATATCCCTTGGCACCAACATTCTGCTCAAAAACCTAAGGTCTTTCTTCCCTTTTTTTTCCCCCAAGACAGGGTCTCACTATGTAGCTCTGGTTGTGCTGGCATTCACTATCTAGACGAGGCTAGCCTTGAACTCAGAGCTCAGCAGCCTACCTCTGCCCATACCAGGCACACTGATATTAATGGCTTGTGCCATCACAACCAACCAAGTGTTTTCTTAAAAGACCTGGGCCTTCTGAACTAGCCAGCCATAGTCAAGAGACAGATTGCCACCTCCCAATTCTATGTCCAAAATTGGGTTTTCTTTTCTCTGTATGCAGAGCCCTTTTGCTCTAGTGTCCTAGACGGCATGAAACTACACAGACCAGACTGGCTTCAAAACTTGTGGCAATACTCCTGCTTCTGCCTGAGTCCTGGGAATCTTATAAATTCAAGCGTATGCCATCATACTCTACCCCAGTTCTAGCTATCTGGAAGTCTGCTCAATTAACATAAACATACTACATACTCCAGGGTTGAAATATCACTCAGTGATAGAGTTTGATTAGCTTATGCTTGCATTCAATCCCAGGCACCACTTGGGGGAAGAGGATGGGTATAAACAAAACGCATGCATACTTCAGCTTGTTTATTTTGTTTGTTCGTTGGGGGGGGGAGGAGAAGGTTTCCTGTATAGCCTTGGCTGTCCTGATCTCTTACAGACCAGGCTGAATGTCTCTGCCTCCCTTTACAGGCCTGAGCCACCACACCCGGTTAGAAGCTTAGCTTTTTTTTTTTTTTCTCTCTCTTTTTTTTTTTTATGTACATTGGTGTTTTGTCTGCATGTGTAAGAGGGTCAGGTTCCCAGGAACAGGGAACTTCTTATGCTGTCTTCTGACCTCCGCAGGCACCTGCATACATATGGCATACACTGACAGAGACACACACACACAAATACATATTTGACTTTCTCTTCATCTCCCCCTTAACGGACATAAGGACTTTCAGCTTGCCTGCCCTGCTGTTTCCCCTCGAACTCTAACAAAATGGTCCCTAAACTTCAAATAAATAAATAAAAACATGATCTCTTTTATACTGGTTCTTGTCAGTGAGAACTTGCAGTTTTGCAGGTTTGTTTTTCTATACTGTGCAGATGAGCTGATACACTATAGTTAATTATATATTCTAAAAGAGATCTCTCCCTTCTTCCCCAGGACCCTCTCTCCCCGTTATTTCATCTATTCACATTCTGTCTCTGAGACAGAATGTCGGGCTTAGTTTGGAAGATACAAAGAGAGACTTCTTCCACCAGGCTCACTATGGAAAAAACTGTATTTCACGATGTGTTCCTATCTTTGGGAGGTGGGGGAAAGGTACCCACATAAAGGAACTTTAATCTTTCTTTTCTTATCTTTTTTTTTTTTTTTTTAAAGACAAGGTCTCATGTTATCCAAGTTGGCTCTGAACTCCTTCTGAGTGCCTAATGGTCCTGCTTTCACTTTCCAAGCACCATGACTACAGGCCTATACCAACCACAGCTGGCCTTTCTGCCTTCATTTATTCACTTTATATGCACTGTGTATGTGTGTTTGTGTGTGTGCGCATGTGTGTGATCTTCTTCATGCCATGTAATCTAGGTAAAGATACTCAAAAATTCTAAGATAGTTGAAGGCAGACACAGACTGATTTACTTACCAGAAGTAAGCCTGATCTATATAGCAAGTTCCAAGCCATCCATGGCTACACAGTGAGACTGTCTCAAAGGGAAAAAAGAAAAAATTTAGAAGAGAAAAAGGCTGAACTTAAAAGGATAAAATCACACTAGCACAGTGGCATCCACCTGTACTCTCAGCCCAGGAGGCTGAAGCAGGAAGATTATAAATTAAGAGACCAACCTGGGTAACACTGGAAAACTCTTATCTCAGGAGGAAGAAAAAAAAAAGGCCAGAGTTGATGGCTCACTCCTCTATATCTCAGCTCTAGGAAGGCAAAAACAGAAGAACCACATCCAGTTCACATCAAGTTCACAGACCTTAATGAAATCCTGGCTCACAAAAAAAGCAAGCAAGCAAAAAACACCCTTCTGCCCCATACCAAGCTCTGATTCTCTTGTTATCTCTTCATACCACAGGCCATAGTCTCCATTATCAAAGAAAAACAAGCTAATAAAATATTTAATAGTTTTTAGGTAGCACATATTTCAGCACAGGTATTAATCAGAAGAGTCAGTTGGGCACCAAGCTGGGCGCCTACAGACAGCAACAATTGTCAAGCATAGTACTTCGACACTCAAAGCTAACTTTTAAGTATACATACCAACTAATCTCAGATACTAAACACCTATAAAATAAACGGTAATTATACATGACACTGAGTTTAAACAGCCATGGCAAAAAACAAATATTTAATCAAAAACAATGACATAGCTGGGAGTGCTCACGCCTTTGATCCCAGCCCTCAGGGAGGTAGAGGCGGGAGGATCGCTGTGTGTTCCAGGCTGGCCTGGTTTATAAATCGAGTCCAGGACAGCCAATATTACACAGAAAAAACAAAGACGCTATGAAAAGCCAACTATGGTTGCATGTACCTATATACCATCTACCATAGTAGCCTAAGGCGAAAGGATACTTGAAGTCTCAGGAGTCCAGGGCCAGCCCAGAAACACCTGATGTTTGTTGTGATTCAAAAATCCATAGGGGGATTAGACTAGCAGGATGGCTCAGTGGATAAAAGCTTTTGCCACCAAATAACACAGGAAGTCTGAGGAGCCACATGAGGAAAGAAGCAAAGCAGCACCTGTCAGTTATCCTCTAGCCTCCACTCACAAGCACACACACACATATATACACACATTCATACACTCTCAAGATTAAAACTTTAAAAAACTTAATTTTAAAAACAGAAGGGTTAGGTAGCGGTGACAGCATGCCTTTGATCCCAGAACTTGGAGGCAGAGGCAGGGGAATCTCTGAGTTCAAGGCCAGCCTGGTCTACAGAGTGAGTTCCAGGTCAGCCCGGTCTACAGAGTTGAGCTCCAGGACAGCCAGGGATACACAGAGAAACCCTGTCTTAAAAAACCAAAAAAACAAAACAAAAAATAAAAATAAAAAAACAGGAGAAGGAAGTAGGCCTGATAAATAACATTAGCTCATGATGATTAAAACAAACAAAAACAAAACAAAGCAAATAAAAAAGCATGAGACCAGATTCGGCTATACTGTACCACAGCTACACAGCAAACCTTGTCTCAAAATACAGCGAGGTTAACAAGGAGTGGTGACACATGATCTTTAATCTCAGCATTGGGAAGGCAGAAACAGGCAGACTGATGAGTTTGAGGCCAACCTGGTCTACACAGTGAGTTGCAGGTCGGCCAGAGACAAGAAAAAAAAAAAAAAAAACAAGAAAAACAAAGACAGTAACCACCTAGGTAGAGGGTAGATACAGGGGCTGTAAGGTTCCCAAACCATTTGTTGTTCTAGTAAAACCCAATTGATGAGGAGTGACTTCAAAACTGTTCCTGTGAGAAGCAGAACCAACTAGAGCACAAGACCATCTAAGGTTTCAAAGTGCTTTTCCTTTGGGAAGTCAATTGTGATTTTAATCGTACTTTTTATTTCAGAGGAGCAGTATGCATCTTGGCATTTAATTCCCTTTCTAACCTCTTCTGTAATTCCAAATCAAGACACAAAATAGCTGGGTGTGATGACGGACACCTTTAGCCCTAGCACTGGAGAGGCAGTGGGTGGACCTGAGTTCCTGAATACCATGGTCTACACACATTCTTGGCCAAGCAAAACAGCAGTTAGACCCTGCTTCAAAATACCAACACACACTCCAAAACAAAAACTCCTGGCTCTCATTTCTAGTCACAAATAAACTTAGTGACCTGAAGTCCAAGTTACTGGATGGTAGATGGAAGCCAGGGTCTCTGTACCCTAAACAGTCACTGCCAACAGTACCTTATAAGGGCTGATTTTTTAAGTGGTGCCATTATCCAAATAATGAAGATGGGGAAAAAACAAAGAGAAGAAATACATTTTCTTTATACAGCCAACAGTGGAGCCCAGGTAACAAAGCACGTCACCTTTTATTAACAATGGAAGCATAAGAACAGCACCTTAACAAGCACAGGCCCCTAAGATGACAATTCATTTATCATTGCCTCCTCCAGATTCAAACATGGCAACTACTCCAATGGAAAAACACTTAAGAGCTTTGCCCAGTGTGGTGAGACTGTAATTCCAGCCCTTGAGAGACAGAAGCAGGAGGATCTCATAAATTTGAGGCCAAACTGCTCTATGCAGTGAGTTCCAGGACAGCCAGAACTACACTGAGTGACCCTGACTCAAAAACAAAACAAAAAGAGTAAGGAAAAAAAAATGTTGAAAGTAATCTAAGCTAGGCACAGTGGGACAGGCCTATAATTTCAGCACTTACAAGGTAAACAGAAAGCTAAAGAGTTCCATGTCATCTGTTATTTGGAGAATTTGAGGCACTGGCAGGCAGAGGCAGATGGATCTCTGTGAGTTTGAGGCCAGCCTGGTTTACATAGTGAGTTCCAGGCTACACAGTGAAACCCTGTATCAAAATAAAAATAAAAACAAAAACAAAGAGTGTTTGCTCTGCTTTTCCAGTGGATCCAAGTTCAGTCACCAGGATCCTTGTCAGGTGCCTCACAACTGTATGGCACTCCAGTTTCAGAGAATGAATGCAAAGCCTCTATCCTGGCCTCTAAGGGCACTCACACACAAAGTAACACACGGACATACACAGAGCTAAAAACTTAAAAATATTTCTTTTGTTGTTTTTTGAGACAGGATCTCTTTATATAGTGCTGGCTATCCTGGCACTTGCAACATAGATCAGGGTGGCCTCAAACCTACGGAAACACCCCTACCTCTGCCTCCTTTTTGCTGGGATTAAAGGCAATTGTCACCATGCTGGAGCTCTTAAAAAAAAAAAAATCTTTTAAAAGGGGAAGGGAAAAAAAAATCAGCTTGTCCCCTAGCAGATATGCTGTCTTAATAGGTGGAGGCTGGCTTAGATATAACTCACAAAATGACTAGAAGCCAGGCCTGGTGGCACACACCTTTAATCCAAGAACTCAGGAGACAGAGGAAGGCGTATCTCTAAATTGGAGGCCACCTGGGTCTTCAGAGCAAGTTCCAGGACAGCCTGGGCTACACAGAGAGACCTCGAAGGGGGTAAGAGGGAAGATTGCCTAGCTAGACGATACTAGAAGATTTCAAGTAAGAAGCCACTGCATTAAAAAAAAAGTCACCTGAGTGGGAGGGATGGTTCTGCTGGCAATGGTAGTTGCTGTTCAGTCCTGAGGACCGGAGTTCAACTACCAGAGCTCTCATAAAGGCAGAGGGAGGGGACCTGCCTGACACAGTCTCTCACATACACATTCAATTAAAAAAACAACCAAATAGGCCTGTGATCCCAGCACTCAGAAGGCAGAGGCAGGCAGATCTCTGTGAGTTCGAAGCCAGCCTGGTCTAGTCCAGGACAACAAAGGCTACACAGAGAAATCCTGTCTCAGGGGTTAAAAAAAAAAAAAAAAATCAAGTAAGTAATTTTTTTTTTTAAACTGTCACTTCTGTAAACATTATCCTTTTTCAGGTTCAGAAAGCAACAAGAGTTGTTATGGCTCTCTAGTGTGTTTAGAGGAAAGGAAAGTCACCTCTCCAAGAAACTAAAAATAGAGGCACATAAATAAAATTGCAGCTTATGAAGAAGGTATCTATGATTATGTTTCCTCTAAGCTGGAATGTTTAAGGGGAAACTCAAGCAAACTCAAAATAGGAACAAAATCACAGGCCTGGGGGTGGGGGGGGCCCTCAAGAAAAGCATGTAATATCCAGTATTCTCAGGCAACAGTTACTGAGGAACACCTGACATTCCCAACAGAACGTCCAGGACAGCCTCTGACTCAATCCTATACACAGTTTCCCTCCTACAGACAGTCTGTGGCTTTTCTTTGTGGGCCTTTTCAGCCCCCAATCTCCATTATCTCTGCCTACCCTGACCTCTCTACACTGCCCAGATCCTTGCAATTTCTTCCTACAACACCCGAAGCATTCCTCCCGTCTATATCCTATTGTGCAATATTTCCCCATAGTACTTCAGAGTCGCACACACCTCTTCCCCATCTTTGTTTACGAAGTCTAACCCGGGCTCTTCTACAAGTCAAGCTCCCATTTCATTGATTCTCCTTTATGTCTTTTGACCCTAACTTCCCCTCTCATCCTTTCAAATTTTTCTTCTGTGCTGACTGCAGTGTGCTCCTGGGATACCAGAACTAGGGATCTCAGGCCAGTCAGAAAGACATAGGAAGTGCCTGTCTCAAAATACAAAACAACAAAACTCCCCATTCCTTTCCAAAGTTGTACAGTCTAAAGACAGAAATCACCAAAGAGTTAATTTGAGAAAGTATGTATGTGTCTTTGCTGCTCCTGCCGAGAGCTGAGGGGAGGAGGAATGACGCATTAGGGGGGAGTCTGAGAGGAAAGGCCACGCCAGTAACTCTTACTCCCAGTAAAATTCACCATTCCTTAACTCCTCAGCAGTCAAAAGCACCCCATGACTCTTCAATACTCTTAAGTCCCATAATCTCCTCAACACTGAAATCAATTATTTCACAATCAACTTGGCCTCTACCTCACAGCAAGAAATCCCCCCTCAACCAATAATCCATTTACGTTATTTTGTTTTATTAAGACCCTGTGGGTTGAACCCGGAGCCTGATGCATGCTAGACAAGACTCAGCCTTCGCTGTCTTTAGTTTCTCCATTCCTGTTTTGGTCGTTTTCCTCTTCAACCCTCAACCTTCAATCTCCATCCTTCGTCAACGTTCTCAACGCAGTCGCTTCTAAGACACAGTGTGAGTGTCTCCGTCGGCTTCCCTTGTCTCAGCGACACCCATCCTTTCCCCGACTGCCCTAAGAGCAGAACTGTCTACTACTTCAAAGTCCGATCCTGTCCTCCTCAGGGGCACCTCTCGGACATACCCAGCTTCAGGCCCTCCCCCAAGGACGCGCTCGCTCTCGCTCCCACCTCACGGTCCTCCCCCGCCGGCCGGCCGCGGCTCGCCGGACTCACCTGCAGTACCGGTAGGGACAGGGGTATCAAGGGATGAAAACCCGGCCGCCGCTGGCCCAGAGGAGGCGGTCGCCATCTTGGCAGCCCCCTCCCCCTCGCGGCCTCGCTCCCTTTCAATCCGGCGCTTCCTTTTCTCGGAATCGAATCTTCCCCACGTCCTTTCACAGTACCCGCGTTCCGCGGGCTTCTCACAGGCGTTGTTCAGGCTCCAGGAAAAGCTCAGGGCCGCACCACTTGCCCGGCATGGGGGAGAGCTCCGGTGTCGCGCCCTCCTAGCAACTTGAACTGCTCTCGGCAAAAGCTACCTTCTCTCGCAACACATCAACACTCCAGCCGGCCGCTGGGGGCCCGCGTCTCGGCTCAAGCAAAGCTAAAGGAAAAACCAGGCACCAGAAGTCCCTCAAAAGCTTACGCCCCCGACCCCTCCTCCCCCGCCACCGCCTGTTTATCGCCAACTCCACCGCTCGGCTCCGGGTGGGCGGCCGAGGAACTCCCAGTACTGCGCGTGCGCCCCACCTTCTCGGGGTTCCATCCATCAATCCGGAGAGAAACTAAGCCAATCCGGAGGGGGCTTGGGGCCACGTGACACGCTCTCGCCACACCCTCAGGAATTCACGGGCGGAAAACCGAATGCCTACGGTAGCTCGGCAGGCCAATCTAGGCTGGTATCTTTGACCCTACTGTGCTCTGCTGGCTGTGAGCGCTGGTTGAGACTCGGCTGGACTGGGAAGGACTGGGCGCCTCAGATGACGGCCCTTGAAAGAACCCGGGACGCAGCTCTGGTGTCAAGTCCGAAATACTGAGCACTGTGTACTACAAAACATCACAACCACCAAGAATTCTCCAGCCTTTACTGTTTAAGGTGAGGACTTAAAACAGTTTTGTTCGGTTCAAACAAAACAGAGTGACAAAGTTCAGTAAATGTAAATGTTTGTTAAATACGTCAATGAGGATTTGTCAACAATATAATAAGAAATGTAAGATTAACACATAAAAAAGTTTAAAGACCTGTCAAAAAGTCTACAGAACTCGATCAGACTGTATCACAACCTTTCCCCATCCAAAGTCCTCCTTAGCCGTCAGTGGCCAATTATCTATACTCCAAAGGGCACAGAAACACAGGATTCCATCCCAGTCTAGTCTTCATATGAACTCTGCCCAGTTTTTACAAAGAACCTTAGCGGCTGTGAACGGTGTGAGAGCCCTAGTGAAGCCATCCGTGAACAAACAGCTTCTGAAGAGCAAAGGCTGTTTCATTTGTATGTACACCTTCTGTCACATCTATAAAAAGACAGGCACGGGAAAACAACCGGCCTGGATACCTATCCAGATGTTCCTCCAAAGGGAACCCAAGACGAGAGAACGTCCATCAAATATTTCCCATTCATTAACCTCAGATTTCTCCCTCTCCCTTCAAGACCTAAAATATGTGTTTCCTTACTGCCATCTGCTGGATTCTTTGTGCTCCCTTGGGTACCGAAGGTAGACAGACTTCATTTGATAAAATTAGCATTTCTAATTCAACAGCATTTGGACTAGGTAGCACTGAAGCATTGTATGTTATGCTCTACCTGAACCCTTCACCCAGCTGAATAGCACTGGAATTAGACAATGCTGTATATTCACAAGTGAATTTGTCTCATAGGTATTCAGTAAATACTGATGAAAAAAGTGTCCGTATTTCCAGAAAAGACATTCAGTTGCCTGGAGACTATCAAGACAACTCATCGGATAAACATACCAAGCAGAATGGCCAAATTCTCTCCCTGGGTCCCTAAGATGGGATAAAAGAATTGTTCTATTCAAGTTTTCCTAGGACCTCCACATGCATGAATGCACAAACACTTTAATTAAGTGTAAATTCAGTTGATTCTGTTTCCTAAGTTGCTCTGAAAATCGGCTGAAGTAAAGATTAAAGCTATTTCTGACTCTGAAATTGTTAGTAGACCAAAAAGACTTGAATGACTAAAACAGTTAAAAATAGAATTTTCAGGCAGACAGTGGCGGTGCACACCTTTAATACCAGCACTTGGGAGGCAGAGGCAGGTTCAAGCCCAGCCTGGTCTACAGAGTGAGTTCCAGGACAATCAAGGCTACACAGAGAAACTCTGTCTCAAAAACCAAACAAACAAACAAAACCAGAATTTTCATCCTATAATTTGTATTTCATACCTGAAAGAAAAAAGCCATTTTACAACATTCTAGGGGCTTTTGTTTCTACTTTGAGTACCAGAAAATGACCACTGTGTTGTTTACCTGTGTGTCTCCCTCTAGAGTAAAGATGATTGCTTTTCATTTTTGCAGCTCAATAACTTAAGACTATACCTGACACATATTAAGTTCCCTAAATATGTCTTCTAAATATATGTATGGATGAAGGTGAAATTCAAAAAGTGGAATTAAGAGTTGGAGTTGAGATGTAGTGGACCAATGACTTTAATCCAGAATTTAGAAGGTAGAGGCAGCCTGATCTCTGTAAGTTCAAAGCCAGCATGGTCCACATAGCCAGTTCCAGGACAGCCAGAGGTACATGGTGAGACCTTGTCTTAAAATAATACAAATAACAATAGTAACAATAAAATTATTTTTTAAACCTTTGGGTGTTGGTGGCACATGCCTGCGGTTCCAGCTACTCAGATAATTAAAAGTTTCCTTAACATGTTCCTTTGAGTTCCCTTCCCTTTTTCTCCCAAAAAAAAAAAAAAAAAAACAACCCTCTTGATTTCTAGAAGGGCCTGGGCAATAGGCAAAATAGCATGCCCTAATCTCAAGGATCAATACAACAAAAAAGGAGAGCTAGGAGTATTCAAGAAGCAGGTATCATTTCACCCGCGTCTCTGTGCTCCAGCTTCTCCTCCACCCCTGAGGTGTCCCCTGAATCATGGGGCTGCTCTTCCCTAGTGACATTCCCAGCATAGCAGGGCCCAGTGATGCAGCAAGGTGTGGAAGCAAGGGCAGAGCAGAATTCAGTGGCTTGGTGCTCCTGAGGAAATGGAAATGGGAGTTCACCAACGCATACTTTCAGAAGGGAGGCAACCTGGTGACCTCAAAGCAGGGCCACCACTCAGTCTTGAGTGCATGTGAGTGTGCTTTTTCAAAGCACCTTTGGGAAGTAGGCATGTAACTCATTGTTAAGAGAGTTTGCCTATCTTATACAAGACCCAGAATTTAATCCCCGGCACTAAGGGGAAAAAAAAAAACAGTAAATAAATGAGTACCTTATTCATTCAGTTATTTTCCATTATTTACCTAACCCCAGCATTATCCCAGGCACTCAGAATTCCTAGTTTGGACAGATAAAACCCTTGTCCTCACGCGGGATGTACCTTAGTAGTAGAGAACCTGCCTAGTATTCCTGAGGTCTTGGATTCAATCCCCCCGCATTGAAGTTGGGGGGGGGGGGGGGGGGGAGGGAGAAAAAAGAAAGAAAGAAAAAAATCTTCCCTCAACCTAGTAGCATGAGATACTCAGAAGACCAGTTTGTAAGATTGGCCTGGGTACGATCAAGCACCAAACTACTTGGATTACATAGAGCCCCTATCTCAAAAAACACAACTCAGCGCTTGCCATCAAGCCTGATGACCTGACTTTGATCCCCAGGTTCCACAAAGTAAAAGGTGAGATCCAGTTCCTAGAGTGGCTTTCTGACCTCCACAACAGGGCTGTAGTACATGTTCAAACACATGTCTACAAGCACAGTTCAGGAAACTCCAGCCTGGAGTGTAGGGTGAGACCCTGTCTGGAAAAACAAAGACTGGGGGGGCGGTGGGAGCGCTGGTACGCTCCTAGGAGTTACCTAACCAGAACAGCCTCGTGTAGAGGCTTAAGGGCCGGAATTAGGGCCGCTCGATGCTCGGCTGCTCTTGCCTGCAGATGCCGGACTTCCGCCACCGGCTGACGGCCGCAGGTGACAGTGTCGAGCGCCGATCCCGAGCTAGGCACGGGGTGGCTGGTAGCGGCGCAGTGTCTGTGGGCGGTATGAGTTTGGCTGGGGGCCGGGCCCCACGGAAAACCGCTGGGAACCGGCTTTCTGGGCTCCTGGAAGCAGAGGAGGAAGATGAGTTCTACCAGACGACTTACGGGGGCTTCACCGAGGCAAGAGCCGGGCCCAGGAAGAGGGACGGGAGGAAGTGGAGTCTGGAAGGGAAAAACCCTGGACAAAGAGGAAGGGGGCGGGGAGTAGAGAGGATCCTGGCTGGATGGCGTTGTCCAGAGGGGGGGTGTCTTTGTCCCTGTTTGTGTGTCGGCTTTGCAATTTTCTTGTGCTACTGTCGAGTTACTCACAAAAAAGGAACCGCTCCAAAAACAATTAGCGTACTCAGCTTTCAGCTTTCAAATCACAGCGTACTGTTTTCTTAGATGACCCTTTATTGACTGCCCTAAGAGAACCCCCATCTTTTTCCATCATAGAAGCAAAATTTCAGTTTGGAATTAAATTTGGCATACTTTTCATTTTCTGGTTGGTTTCTAAGTTCTGCAATATAGAGTCAGGACTGACACTTGGCTTTTTATTAATGGAAACTGTTCATTGATTATTGGATATATGTTGAGCACCCAGGGGGCAGACTGTATGTAATGGGTTGTGATGAATTCCTTGAAAACATCTAAAAGCTTCCCTGAGGCCGGGTACCCCACTTGCCTAGTAAGCCTTAGATGCTGGGTTACCAGGCCCTGGCAAAAAGAAAAACAAACATAAAAAAGCTCCCCACCCTGCAGGACAGTTGTCTGGGTTCACAGTCAACTAAGATACTATATGATAAAGACTTAAAATCAAGGGAAACATAGGATGCTCTAGTAACAAGTGAGAAGCTTGTGTTTTGTTTTTAAATTGTTTTATATTTGCCTGCCTGTATATGAAGTTCAGGGGACAGTCTCCCTCTCCATCTTATGAGCCCCAGGAATCACACTCAGGTGCTCAGGGTTATACAGCTCCTACACCAACTGAGCCATCATGAATGCCCCAAAGTTTGTTGTTGTTGTTGTTGTTGTTGTTGGTTTTTCAGTATTTTGCTGGGAGATCTCTGTGATTTCGAGGCCAGCCTGGTCTACAAAGCAAGTCCAGGACATCCAAGGCTACACAGAGAGACCCTGTCTCAAAAAAAAAAAAAAAAAAAAAAAAGAAGAAGAAGAAGAAGAAGAAGGCGGCAGGGAGGGGAGCTTTGGTTGGATGAAGAGTTTCGGGAGAAGAAAGGTTCTGTTGGAGAAGATGAAATAGAGTATGTGGAGCCAATGAGGCCCTGATGTGAAACCTACAAGTCTCTGTTGTTCTCTGGGAGAGTAATGATTGGTGTGGCTGGAGATGTAGACCTGAGCTGGATTTGTTTCTGTTACTGTTCTTTGAGATAGGGTTTTTTTTTTTAATAATTTATTTACTTTCATTTTTATGTGCATTGGTGTTTTGCCTGCATGTGTGTATCTGTATGAGGATGTTGGATCGAGGAGTTACAGACAGTTGTGAACTGCCATGTGTGTGCTGGGAATTGAACCCAGGAGCCCTAGAAGAGCAGTCAGTGCTCTTAACCCCTGAGCCGTTTCTCCACCCCATGAGATAGGGTTTCTTTACACAGCTGTGGCTGTCTTAGAACTCACTTATGTAGATCACTCTGGCATCACAGAGACCAACCTGCCTCTGCTCTCCAGTTAGGTACACCCCTGCACACACACACACCCAAACAAGGTTCCACTCTGTAGACTTGGCTGTCCTGGAACTCAGAGATCTGCCTGCATTTGCCTCTGCCTCTCAAGTGCTGGGATTAAGGACAGTGCCACTCCCCCTAGCCTTATATGGTTTTTTGAGTTCTTTTCAAGATTTATTCATGTATTATACATACACATATGTGTGTGTGTGTGTGTGTGTGTGTGTGTGTGTGTGTGTGTGTGTGCTCTAACTGCATCATATACACCTGCATGCCAGAAGAGGGCATCACATGCCATTATAGATGGCTGTAAGCCACCATGTGGTTGCTGGGAATTGAACTCAGGACCTCTGGAACAGCAGCCTGTGCTCTTAGCCAGCCCCTTATATAATTTTTTTAGAGAAGATTACTAGACTTGGTCTCAAAGTCTGGGCAGCCCTTCTGCCTCAGACTCCTGAATCCTGGAATTAGATTTCTCCTCCCACCTCCCCAGTCAGATTTTGTGGGACATAGTGAAGCAGTAATAAGCAGTTTGACTTCTCTTTTAAAGGTCTGAAATAAAGCATCAAAGTTCCATCACTAAATTTGTGATTAAAAATATTTCTCTAAAGCTGGTAATCTCAGAAGCTGGAGCAGGAGGATTACCTTCAGTTCCAGGCCACATGGGTTGTGTTTCCCATTACATAATGATTTAGCCTTAAAACAAACAAACAAGGCCAGGCTTGGTGGCACATGCCTTTAATCCCTGAACTCGGGAGACAGAGGCAGGTGGATCTCTGTGAGTTCAAAGCCAGCCTTGTCTACAAAGGGAGTCCAGGACAGCCAAGGCTACACAGAGAAACCCTATCTCAAAAAACAAAACCTAATGAATAAAGCTTAAAGAAAGCAATGATAGAAAGGAAATAAGGACAAAAGCTGGGCTGGAGTTGTAACTGTTGTTCAGGGTTAGTTTGCTTGGCTTAGCTAGAGGTTCCACCTCCCAGCACCGTGGGATGGAAGTAGATAGGGGATAGTGTTGAGTAGGGCTGAAGGGAAATGGAATAGACAAGACTTCATGACTAACTAGGAGCCACTATGTATACAGCTGTAATAAACTAGTTTAAAATAGATCTCTCTCATCCTTCCCCCAATCCTTCCTATTCCTGTCGTTTTATGAGTTGTCATTTAATATGTGCACCTCATGTTTCCAAAAAGGATTTTAAAAGGCTTACAATAAAAACAAAAATTAGGAACAGTAAATATAGAAAATTAGCAGAACAAAACATATCGTATTAATGCATGAAATTTTCAAGGAATAAAAATTACATTTTTAAATTAAAAGTTATTTTGCCAAGAGTCTGTGCTAAAATGGAAATGTCATTTGATAGCTGTGAGTTTCCTATCAGCCAAACTAAATTTGTACTTTTGTAAGACTGAAGTATACAGTATATTAAAAAAAATACAAACTTCTTTAGTGTCAAATTCTAGGGAGAACTTCTCATTACTTGTAAGAAGTACAACTAAAGCAATTAGGGGTTTGGTCGTTATAGAACATTCTCTTGTTGAGTAGTAAGAACTGGTAGAGCCCAGTGCTATGACAGTAAATCCGCAGTGCAGTAAAAGCACTAAGATTGGGCAGTGACCTAGCGGAAACTTGATGTCCCCTCTGGTTTAATGCCAGAGTAGAGCTGAGGGGGCTAGTGCGTTCTCAATCCTTTCACAGACATCAGTTAGGAAGAACACAACGGTGGTCCCCTGTGCAGGATTGAACTCTGGCTGGCTTGCAGTTTCAGCCATTTGTTACTTGCTTGCTTTGGGAACATGTGTGCACAATGAATCCACTAGGAGTGTGGCTGCTTGAGGTATTACCCACTAAAGGTTCTGTACCTCAGCCTTTTTAACTCCCATAGCTTTCTGAAATATCCCATGTGCATGCCCTAAATCCTCAGTGGCTTCCATTATCCCTAGTAGTATTCATATATTTTTCTGTCCCAACGCACACGAAGAAGGACACATTCTCCCAACAACTGTTCCTCAGTAGTGATGATCAACTGTGGGATAGGTCAGGAGATGGGGGATTGAGCCTTACTGGCCTACAGGGTAAGTCACAAGTTTATTAGCTTGACACTTAACATTTCTCCATAGAGGGGCTGGAGTGGAGGGATGGCTCAGCAGGTAGAGCACTTGCTGTTTTTGTGAGGACCTAGATTTGGTTCTCAGCACCCACATAATGGTTCAGAACCATCCATAACTCTTAAAGGATCTGAGCACCTCTTCTGACTTCCTGGAGTACTAGGCACAAACCCACAATGCATGTACAATAAATGTGTTTCTCCATTGGAAAAGTGCAGGCTTCTCTTTACTCTTGCAGCCTAGAGAACATTCACGGTTGGAAGGAGGCTGTGCTGCCACCAGAGCAGTCTGCTAACAGGCTTCTTGCCTTTTAAATTTTGCCATTTGTGGGGAAGGGCTCATGTGGCACACCCGTAGAGTTGGTTAATAGTTTCCCAGTCTCTGGCTTCTTATAAAGAAGTATGTCTAAAGTAAACCTTTTGGACACCCAGCCAAACTGGTTTTTTTTCTTCTTCTTCTTTTTTGTTTTTGTTTTTGTTTTTGAAAATTTATTGATTTAATTTACATATATATGAGTGCTCTATTTACATGTATACCTGCAGGCCAGAAGAGGGCAGTTCCCAGTATGGATGCTTGTGAGCCACCATGTGGTTGCTGGGATTTGAAATCAGGCCTCTGGAAGAGCAGACAGTGCTCTTAACCACTGAGCCATCTCTCCAGCCTCGTTGTTGTTTTTGAGACACAGTCTCTCTACATACCTACCCTTGGCTGTCCTGGAACTTGCTGTGTAGACTAGACTGGCCTCAGATCCTCCTGGTTGCTGGGATTAAAGGTGTGCACCGCCATGCCCACCTTGCAAGTGTTTTTTGGTTTTTTGTGGGTTTTTTTTTTTAAGGTAGAGATTGAACCCAGAGTCTCTCACATGCTAAGCAAGCACTATACCATTGAGCTACAGCTATAGCCAGAGGTGTAGCCCAGACTGGCCTCAAACTCATGATCCTTCCTGATATGCACCACCCCTTCTGGCTGTTTCTGTTTTTATTAATGTGGCTTTTTAAATTTTTTTTTTTTTTATGCGTTGGGTGTTTTGCTTATATGATTGTATGTGTGTCAAATGCACGCACTGCTTGTGGATATCAGAAGAGGATGAGATCCCTGCAGCAGGAGTTATAGGCGGTTGTCAGCTGCCACGGGGTGTCTAGAACTGAGCGCAGGTCTAACAAAATTACAGCAAGTGCCATCTCCCCAGCCGAAGCTTCTGTGTTTTTAAGCCAGGGTTTTGTAGCCAGCATTTGCTGCTTTGTGGGTTCTTATTCCACCCCTTCAACCCCCTAACACTAGATAGGAGAGAGAAGAGGACAAAGAGGAGATCCCTCAGTAAACTCAGGGTCAGAATGGGGCAGGGGGACGCTGATTAGGGCATCAAACTCCCTGGGGCAAGTTTGATCTTTGCTGTCAAGATATCTCATTTCTTCTTGTTTCTTCTCCGTGCGCGACTACGTAACAAACCGCAGCCAACACCAGCCACAACCCACCGTGACTCTTGGGTTTCTCAAATTTATATACCCGCCAAAAAGCCCCCAAAATTCCATAGGTCACACAATTGCAGAAACTTTATGCAGCTGGCAAAATCATACCTCTGCTGGAGCACAAGGCAAATCATAGTTGCTGCAAAGCAGCCCCATATCCCCACACCTGGGGCTAAAATGAAAACATACTCTTATAATATTTCTGTGGGGTTTTTATTTTATTTATTTATTTATTATACAGTGTTCTACCTGCATGCCAGAAGAGGGCACCGGATCTCATTATAGATGGTTGTGAACTGAACTCCAGACCTTTGGAAGAACAGCCAGTGTTTTTAACCTCTGTTCTTAACCATCATCTCTCCAACCCTATTTCTATTTTTTTGTTTGTTTTGTTTTTTTTCTTAAGGATTTTTTTTTTTTTGAAACAGGGTTTTTCTGTGTAAATTTGGCTGCCCTGGACTTCCTTTGTAGACCAGGCTGGCCTCAAACTCACAGAGATACACCTACCTCTACCTCCCTGAGTTCTGGGATTACAAGAGTGAGCCACCGTGCCTGGCTATTTCTGTGTTTTTTTAAAAAAACCAAAATTCCAAAATTGTCACTACAGGGTTTCATGTGTCTCAGACTTGCTTTAACTTGGCAACACAGCCAAAGATGAACCCGTTTTTTGTTGTTTTTAATTTATTGTTTATTTTTATCTTATGTGCATTGGTGTTTTGCCTGCATCTGTCTGTGTGAAGGTGTCCAAACCTGGGTCCTCTTGAGGAACAGATAGTGTTAACTGCTGAGCCATCTCTCCAGCCCCAGTGATTTTGACCTTTTGATCCTCCTGCTTCTACCTTGTTAGCACTGGGATTGCAGTTTTACAACACTACACCCAGTTAATTAAGTGCTGGGGATTTGAACCCAGGGCCTCATTCATACTAGATAAACATTCTGCCAACTGAACTACATCCTCAGTTGTATTTAATTGTTTATTTAATTGTTTTTTGGGAAGAGCTCCTCTTATAGCCCAGACTTGATCTGACCCTCTAGTTAGCCAAGGAATTTTATATCTATTTCATTGTGTTAGAACTTATTTATTCATTTATTTTTCCCAAATGGAATCTCACTCTGTAATCTGTGAGGTCTGTCCTGGACCTCACTGTGTAACCCACAGCAATCTTCTTACAGCCCAGGCCTCCTGAATGCTAGGGTTATAATCATGAGTCATCATGACTCGTGACTCAGCTACAACTTCATCATAACAATGCCCTAACCTTCAGTAAACGAGGGCAAACCACCTTCTGTAGATCCCCAGGAATTAACCTGGGTTTATGGATGACATGAGTCAGTCAGCAGGAGCACTGGAAGTCGGTGGTACTAAGCAAAGAACCATCAACTGGGAAGACTTTGTCTGTGGGGAGTGAAAAGCTAAACTGGAAGGAATTGAATAGTCCTTATCAGGGGAGTGAATTGATCCACTACCTCCTCAAGGAGCATTGACAGTGCTGTGGCCAGCCAGGTCTCATCTCTCTGTGTCCTCAGGAATCTGGAGATGATGAATACCAAGGGGACCAGTCTGATACAGAGGATGAGGTAGATTCTGACTTTGACATTGATGAAGGAGATGAACCATCCAGTGATGGAGAAGCAGAAGAGCCACGAAGGAAGCGCAGAGTCGTTACCAAAGCCTATAAGGTACAGTGATCCTGGTTTCCTTGGACCTCTTTTTCCCTTGCAGGGTGGGGCGGGGATGGGATTTGTCTTGAGTTTGGGGTTTTGTTTTTTTGGTTTTTGTTTTTTTGAAAGAAGGTCTTGCTGTGTAGACCTGGCTGGCCTCAGACTCAAGTGCTGGGATTAAAGGCATACACCACCACATCAGCTCTGACTGTCTTAATTGTGTTCTCCTCCTCTTGCTGGGTGCTAGTTTTCCCTGATAAAATCCTCACCTTTACCTTTATCTCTCTTGTTTTCTGGTGTCTATTTCTAATATGTTCCCAGGAGCCTCTAAAGAGCTTGAGGCCTCGAAAGGTCAGCACCCCAGCAAGCAGCTCTCAGAAGGCCAGAGAGGAAAAAACACTGCTGCCGCTGGAACTACAGGATGACAGCGCTGACAGTGAGCTTGATTAAATGTTCTGTCTGTGTTAAGTTTGCTAAGACTATTGCTGTGTGTGTGTGTGTGTGTGTGTGTGTGTAACTATCTACTTGAGTATATGTGCACTTGTATGCGCACATGTATCCAGAGGCCAGAAGAGCTGGGCTTCTAGCTACACAAGAACAGGCTAATTACATGTGTGTCACTGTCTGAGCTCTGGTGGTCAGGATTGCTCAAAAAGCACTTTTCACAGCACTGAGCCAGCTCTGTTGCCCAGGAAAATCCTTATTCTTAGAAATGTACCTGGACCAGATGGTGCAGACCTGTAGTCTCACCTCCTCCAGAGGCTGCAGCAGGAGAATCACAAGCTGAAGGCCAGCTTGAGCTGCACAGCAAGCCCCAACAACTGAGACTCTCTGAAAATAAAAAAATAAAAAAAAAAAAATAAAAACATGGGCTGACAAGGTGTCTCAGGAGGTAAAGGTGTTTGTTGCCAAACCTAATGACCTGAATTATGTCTCCCAAGACCCACATGTTGGAGGGAAAGAACCAACTTCTGAAAATTCTCTGATTTCCATGTATGCTGTCCTCAATAGATAAATGTAATAAAAACAATTTAAGGTACTAATAAAATTATAGTTATATGAAAAAGTCTGGGGATGTAGCCAAAAATACTTAAGAGAAAGCTGTGTACAACTTTTCTTTTTTTTACAACTCTTAAGTCATTGAAAAATAATAGTGGCTGGGTGGTGGTGGCACATGCCTGTAATCCCAGCACTTGGGAGGCAGAGGCAGGTGGAACTCTGAGACCTTGAGGCCAGCCTGGTCTGCAGAGTGAGTTCCAAGACAGCCAAAATTACACATAGAGAAACTGTGCCTTGAAAAACAACAACAAAAATTGTAATATACAGAATGAAATGGGGTGTGATGTTTATAATAGATGATTAAAGGTTGTAGGTATTATTTGTATTATTCTTACTAATTTAAAAAATTATTTTTTATTTCATATGTATTGGTGTTTTGCCTGAATGAATGTCTGTGTGAGGGGGTTACAGTCTCTGGAATTGGAGTTCTAGACAGTTGTGAGCTGCCATGTGGTTGCTGGGAATTGAACTTGGGTTCTCTGGAAGAGTAGCCAGTGCTCTTAACCCCTAAGCCATCTCTATAGTCTTGCATTGTTTTTTTGTTTTTGTTTTTAGCTTAAATGGTTTAAAAAAAAATATTTTTGTGTGTGTGTGGGAGTTCAAGACAGGGTTTCTCAATGTAGCCTTGGCTGTCCTGAACTCACTTTGTAGGCTGGCCTGAAACTCACAGAGATCCACCTGCCTTTGCTGGGATCATAGATAAAGAAACCACCCTGGTGATAGTGGTGCAGGCCTTTAATTCTAGCTCTCACGAAACAGAGTTTAAGCTTGGCCTGGTCCTATAGAACAAGTTCCAGGATAACCAGAACTACACAGAGAAACCTTGTCTCAACCTCCCTACTTCACTCCTCCCCTCCCCCCCAGGAAAAAAGAAAAGAGAAGGAAACTAGAAATGTGCCAGATGTGCCAGAGGCAGAGACAGATGGATCTCCTGAGTTGAAGGTCAGACTGGTCTACAGAGTGAATTCCAGGACAGTCAGAGCTATTAAAAAGACAGAAACAAAGTAGAAATTCATTCAGAGGCTTTTTCCCCATCTCACTTTCTGCAGGTCGGAAGTCCATGCGTCAGTCCACAGCTGAGCACACTCGACAAACGTTCCTTCGGGTTCAAGAGAGGCAAGGACAGTCCCGGAGGCGAAAGGGTCCCCACTGTGAGCGACCATTAACCCAGGAAGAGCTGCTCAGGGAGGCCAAGATCACTGAGGAGCTCAACTTGCGTTCACTGGGTCAGTCTGGTTTGGGGAAAGTAGGTGGAGACACTGAAATGTGTGGGACAAACTGAAACCTAGAGGACCTGAGAAGTGGAGAAATGGAGATCTGGGCAGAATAACTACAGATTTGTATTGGATAGTTCCAGCACCGGGGAGCTGAAAGCCAGCCTAGTCTGCTTAACCAGTTCCTGTCTGGCCAGGGCTGTGTATAAGAGCTGTCTCAAAAACTGAGGGCAGGGGGGGAAACAGACACACAAAGGAAGAAAGAAGAGCATGCAGACAGAGCAGAAAACCAGGCCATTAAGAGTGCCTGCAGTAGCCAAGCGTGGTGGCGCATACCTTTAGTCCCAGTGCTCAGAAGGCAGACACAGGCAGATCTCCCAGCTCAGGACAGCCAGGGCTACACAGAGAAACCTTTGTCTGGGAGGGTGGTGGCCTGTAGAGAAAACTAGATGGAGGTCTCTTGCTGTAAAATAACAATTTTTTTTTTTTGTTCTTTTTTTGAGAGAAAGCAATATCACCCAGTCAAATACAGGCCAGACATAGTAGTAAACATTGGTGATCTCAGTATATGAGAGGTAGAGACAGAATCAGGTGTTCAAGGTCAGCCTGGATTATATGAGCCTTGCCTCCAGGGGAAATGTGTGAAAGAGAGAGTATCTGGCCAGGCCTCAGAGGACAGTGTCCACAGTGCCCGTGTGGAGGAATAGCATAGATTTGTAGTTCATGTAGAGGGAAGGGACCAGAGATACTGTGGTCAGTTCATTTACTAACAGTTGTGTAGTAAATCCCTGTGATGCCAGCATTTGCATGGCCCTGATAATGAGTAGTTAATGTTAGTCACTACCCCTGCACTGACTGATGCGGCATCTGTACCAGCAGTGAACTGACGCAGTGTGCCACAGGATCTCGGCAAGTAGCACAGTGTAGCCAGCCATTGGACCAGCCATGGGGAGGAATGTGCAAAGAGTCACTTAGATTAGCTCTTTGTTGCTCTTTAAGAATGCAGGCTCAGCTGGATGGGGTTTACCTTTCATCCCAGCACTCAGGAGGTAGAGGCAAGTGGATCTCTGTGAGTTCAAGGCCAACCTGGTCTACAAAGCAAGTTTCAGGACATCTAGGGCTGCACAGAGAAACTCGAAAAACCAAACAAAAGAAAAAATGAAAACAAACAAAATCATAGGACTGGGCCCAGTGAGATCTGTGGTAGCTAGCAGTTGCTTGCCAACAAATATGTCCTGAGTTTGATCCCTGGAATCCACGTGATAAGTCAGTAGAGAATTGACTCCAGCAAGTTGTCCTCTCATTTCTATGCATGTGTATGTGCATGTATACACACAGACACACACACACTCATAAATACATAAATGTAACTTAAATAGATCATGGGCCAGAGCTAGAGTGTGGGCAAAGGAAAACTGACTGTTCTATCATTTCCCCCTCTGACCCTGAAGAGACCTATGAAAGGCTTGAGGCTGACAAGAAGAAGCAGGTTCACAAGAAGCGGAAGTGCCCTGGGCCGGTCATCACCTACCACTCAGTAACTGTGCCACTTGTTGGGGAGCCTGGTCCCAAGGAAGAGAATGTCGACGTGGAAGGGTAGGTGAATCCCACGTCCCCGCTTCCCTTAGAGATCACTTTCCTCGCTCCACACACTTCAGACCGCAGCTGATTCCTTCCTGATGTTTTGTTTTCTTGAGCTATTCTCACTCTGTAGCCCTGGCTGGCCTGGAATTCATTGTGTAGCTCAGGCTAGTTCCGAACTCATGATCTACCTACCTCTCCCTCCTTAGTGCAAATGTGAGTCACCATGACCAGCTTTTTAACTTATTATTATTATTATTATTATTATTATTATTATTATTATTATTATT
>NW_026587382.1:3002851-3031206 GCF_907164565.1 Psammomys obesus | reverse complement strand
TTATTATTATTATTATTATTATTATTATTATTATTATTATTATTATTATTATTATTATTATTATTTAATGTGTATCAGTGTTTTGCCTGCACGTATCTCTAGCCTGGTGTTCATTGAGGCCAGAAGGGGGTGACAGATTCCTTGGAACTGGAGTTACACATGGTTGTGAGCTGCTGTTTGAGTGGACTCAAGCCCATACCTTCTGGGAGAATAGCCAGTGCTCTGAATTGTTGAGCATCTTTCCAGCATTTTTGTTGTTGAAACAGGTGTTTACTCTGTCTCTCCAGTGGCCTTAGCCTCTTAAATCCTGAGGTTATACATGGGCCACTGTTGTTATAAACAATGAAAATCCCACCGTTGTAGTTTACCAACGAAGACTCAGGATGCTGGGGTGAAAACCTGCTAGCTCAGAAAGCACCCTACCCAGTTCACATCCCAGAAGGAAAATGCCAAAAGCCCAAAGCTAAAAACTTGCTCGCTCAGTTGATGACCCAGGAGGAAAAGGCCTGCTAGCTCAGCCCAGGGGGAGAAAGCCAAAAGCGCAAGGCCAAAGAGCTAAAGCCCCAAAAAGCCAAAGGAGCTAAAGAGCTCAGTAGTTAGAGAACTGAAGCCAAAGCGCTGAAGAGCTCCTCCTCCTTTTCCACAGTCTTAAATACCCCTCTCTCACAGTCCCTCCTTACGCTTAATCCTTGTCAGCTGGTTTCTTGCTCCACCTCTTGACCTAGGATTAACTTTATTAAATCCTGTGTACAGAAAGCTCTTGGATTAAAGGTGTATGCTAGGGCTGAGCTACACCAAGCAAAAGAGAGTTTTTTACAGTTCACAATCTCAGGGTTCCCAGTGGGATCAAATATCCTGCAACAGACCACCACACCCAGCCTAACTTCTTCTTTTCTGTGTCTCTTGCCTTCTCCTCAGCATTTTGTGATTTTTCTCTTTGCCCTCAGACTTGACCCTGCTCCTGCAGCTTCTGCAGTGACTGCACATGCTGGGCCTGGACCTGCTGTCCCTCTTGCTCGCTGCTCACGTACCTTCATCACATTTAGTGATGATGCAACATTTGAAGAGTGGTTTCCCCAGGGGCGACCCCCAAAGGTCCCTGTTCGGGAGGTCTGTCCAGTGACCCATCGGCCAGCTCTGTACCGGGACCCTGTTACAGACATACCCTACGCCACAGCTCGAGCCTTCAAGATCATTCGTGAGGCCTACAAGAAGTACATCACTGCCCATGGACTGCCACCTACTGCCTCCGCCCTCGGCCCTGCTCCCCCACCCCCTGAGCCACTCCCTGGCTCTGGTCCTCGAGCCTTGCGCCAGAAAATTGTCATCAAATAGAGGTACCTGGGCCTTCTACTTCACCTCCTCCCTTTCTATGTCTCTTTGTCCTTGATGATTTTTGCCGGGTTTTTCTTTTGTTATAATTTCTTCCCCTAGTTCATTCTGTTTTGTTTTGTTGTTTTTTTTAATCTAATAAAATGGTAAAATCTTTTTTGTCTGATGTGTAGGGTTGGAGGCAAAATATATTTATGAATGTGTGAGTGTATTTGTATATTTGGCTTGTTTGGGTTTTGTTTGTGCTAAGATTGAACACATGGGCAAGTGATCCACCACTAAGATAATCCCTCAGCCTTGTTTGTTTTCTCCCTCTTTCCCGCCTTCTCTTTTCTTTTTTCCTCTCTCTTTATGTAGCCCAGACCGGCCTCAGACAAGCTCGCTCTACATCTGCTTCCAAGTGCTGGACTCAGCCATGGCTGCCGCACTGTGTCCCTAGGCCTTGTCATTGTGTGATAGGGCTTGGAATGAGCTGTCCTTTTCTTCTCTTACGTGTGTGGGTGTTTTGCTTGAATGTATGTGAACACCATATGCATACATAACGAACATAGAGGCCAGAAGATAGCATTGAATCCACCGGAATGAAGTTGCAATTGTGAGCTACCATGTGGGCTCTGGGAATTGAACCTGGGTCCTCTAGAAGAGCAGCCAGTGCTCTTAACCCCTGAGCCAGCCTTCTTTTTTAAAAAAATTACTTTTAAAACACAAGTTCTTGCTAAATTGTGCAGTCTATTAACTGTCCCAAACTTCAGACTCAAGCAAACCCTCCACCTCATTCTTCCAAGTGTAGGGCCTAGAGGTACAAATTACTGTTACTACATTGAGTGTTTTTTAATAGCTTACATTCACAAAGTAATGGGCTTCATAAAGATGCCTTTATTAAGTCTATTACATATTTTTGTTACATTTCCCTAGGTTGTCCATGTTTAACTCTAGTCTTTGAACTAAAGTTAAATACCAGAATAAAATCCCTACACAGAGTCTGCAGGCATGTGTTGGGGTGGTGTGCATATTCCAAGGCCAGGCTTCCACCTATTCCTTTGAGGCAGGTTCTCTTTCTGAATCTGGGCTCATGTTTTCTAAGCTGTCAGAAGCCAGCAAAGCCCCAGTGCTACCCACTGGAGCTGGGGTTACAGGCATGTGTCAGAGGATTAGCTTGTTATATAGATGCTGGAATTTTAACTCACAATTGCACAGCAAATACTCTTAACCAACGGAGATCTCTAGCTCCTCACCTACCCTATCCCACCTTTCCCCCACCCCCCCAAGACAGGGTTTCTCTGTAGCCTTGACTATCCTGGACTCACTGTAGACCAGGCTGACCTTGAACTCATAGAGATCCATGCACCACCACCACCCAGCTGCCCTACCTCTTTTTAAAAATGTTTTGCTATGTGCTCTGTGTTGGCTTTGAGTTCTCCAACTTGTAGCAATCCTACCTCAGCCCCACCTATTGAGGGAATACAGATGTGAGGTACCACGTTGGAACTGGTACGTTCCAATCAGTGCTTTGAAGAGAACCAGGAACCTACAGGGGAGCCCTCTAATTGTCCATTGGAGGACTCTGCTTGCAGCAAGAGTCCTCCAGTGACTCTTGAGAGGAGGTGTCATGGCTAGTACTGGCCACTAGAGGCTCTCAGGGCTGGGCAAGGTATGGGGTCGGTGTATATGTGATCTCCCACCACTCCCCACCTGGCCGGAGCTAAAATAATAAAATGCTGAGCTCACTGTTCCCCCACTCTCTGCCCCGGCACCAGACTCCTCCTGCTGACCAGACAGTGTCCTAGTAGAACAGACGGACCATCTGACAAGGGGAGGTGAGAGGTGCTCACTAGGACTGGTAGGTGGGAAGAGAGGGGTCTTTGGGGTGAGAACCTGGTGGGAGATGGGAAGAGCGGCCTGGGGAAAGTGAGCTGTGTCCGTGCCTCTGTCATTCCGTGTACGTTTTGTCTTGACGCTGTATGGCTTATGTTGTCAGTGTCTCACATTCAGGATCATCTTCCATATTAAGCATGATGTATATTTAGGGGTCGAGTGCATTTTTCACACTAAAAGATTGTGTAAATTTAATCATCCCACTACCCCATTTAAAAGACATTTTCCCCAGTGTTGTAGTGTCACCTTTCCGGTGACAGATTATGGGAACTAGACGCCTTCTGAGGCCATGCTGCCCTTCCCCCAATCTGGAAGCGCCTCAGTTTCTAAGCCTTACTTTCCCTTATGATTCAGAATGTTAGCAAACACAGAAAGTGAGATCTCAGTCCTCTACAGTAAAGGAGGAAATGAGGGTGGCATAAGAGGCCACCACTGTAACCCAGCCAATCTTCCTTGCTTAACCAGTTTCAAAAAAGGCCTGGGTAATGGGGAAGAGAGGATGACTTTCCCTGAAGCTGTTACCCCCTCCCACTTTGCAGTAGGAACTGGGCATGGAGCCAGCTATGCTGGCAGGGCCTCCAGCAGCTGTGTTAGAGCAAGAGACTCTGCGGGTAAGGTTGTCCGGGGAGGGTGCTGCCAGGATTTCTCTATCACACAGTGGGTGGACAGACCCAGCCTGGAGCCTAGAATCCCCATCTAGAATGGCTGGAAAGTGCTGGGACCAGGAGGGAAAGTTATTTCAACCATGACCAATCTGATTTCCCCATCCCAGGTAGACTCTAGCCTCCAAGGTATACAGTTCAGTGTTCTAACTATGGCTGGACTTTTTTATGTCCTCAGTGTCTATGTCCAACAGCTTTTCCCATATCCCCCAGGCTGTGAGTGTCACACTGTGGGGAGGGGGTAGGGGCCGCCATGTCATCGTATCAGAAGGAACTGGAGAAATACAGAGACATCGATGAAGATGAGATCCTAAGAACCTTGAGCCCCGAGGAGCTAGAACAGCTGGACTGCGAGCTCCAAGAAATGGACCCTGAGGTAGGGGCACCATGCAGGGGTCAGGGCATCCCTGCATATGTAGGAAGTAGGGGATGCTGGGTGCCGGAGAACAAGGCCACCAACAGGGCCTGAAATCCCAAAAGGGCCAGGGAAAAGATGTCTGGAGAGTAGCTGATTTGTTCCCCAAAACTCATCCCTAAGAACATGCTCCTGCCAGCTGGACTAAGACAACGTGACCAGACAAAGAAGAGTCCAACAGGGCCGCTAGACAGAGATGCCCTATTGCAGTACCTGGAGCAACAGGCCCTAGAAGTCAAAGAGCGTGACGACCTTGTGCCCTTCACTGGCGAGAAGAAGGGTATGGGCATCCTAGCATCTATGGCCCCAGAAACCAAGTGGCTGTCTCTTGCGCCTCCCTATTAGCTTCCCTCCCTACTGCTGGCAGCTGTCAGGGACTCAGGTCCCAGGAAAGCTGCATGCTAATTTATTCTCTTCAATTTTTTGATTTTTGAGATAGGGTCTCTGTGTAGCCCACTTTGACCCTGAGCTAGCCATCCTACTATCTTAGCTTGCCAAATGCTGAGATTACAGACCTGTGCCACCACACCAGCCTGTACTCTTCAATTCCTGTGAGAAATGAGAGGACCAAAATGTCCTGTGCCTGTGGAGAATTCAGGCTTTCTGATGTACCCTGGTGATCTAGTCTGACCCACACCAAGAAGGAAAGGAAGGTGGAGGCGCCATCTTGGAAGAAAGTACCTCTGCTTGAACTGTCATCTCTCTATCAGGAAAACCTTATATTCAGCCCAAGAGAGAAATCCCAGCACAGGAACAGATTACACTGGAGCCTGAACTGGAGGAGGCACTGTCCCATGCTACAGATGCCGAAATGTGTGACATTGCAGGTGGGCAGCTGCAGGGAGCTGAGGAAGGAGGGAGGGTGGGGAATGTGGCAGCCTTATCTTGACATAGGACTAGAAGGAAAGGCCTGAGCCGCCAGGACATGGATGCTTGAGAAAGCCTCAGACAGCTCGCTTCTCTCTCTCTCTCTCTCTCTCTCTCTCTCTCTCTCTCTCTCCCCTGAGGCTGTTCTGGAGTTCACTGTAGACTAGGCTGGCCTGCCTCTGCCTCCGGAGTGCTGGGATTAAAGGCATGCACCACCACCCACCATCTCAGACAGACGTTTTTTACTTTTTTTAAAAAAATAGTTTATTTAATTTTATGTACATTAGTGTGAAGGTGTCAGATCTGTTAGAATTGGCATTAAAGACAGTTGTGAGCTGCCATGTGGGTGCTGGGAATTGAACCCAGGTCCTTTGGAAGAACAGGTACTACTCTTAACCACTGAGCCATCTCTCCAGTCCCTGTTTTTTACTTTTATTGCTTCTACATTGGTTCTTTTATTTTTTTTAATTTAATTAACATCTCAAGAGCAGCAACTTCACAGGGATTGTGAGGGCAGATGAGAGTGGAGCTGTGCTTGCTGAAACTGGCAGAGGCTCTTCTCTGCAGCTGGTCCTCTGATGGCTCCTCAGGGGCCTTCCTTCTGAGTTTTAGAAATCCCTGCCCCAGCAGGTCTGCAGAAGAGACTCCTGTAGCTCAGGGAGGGTGAGAAACTGCAAGTCTCTAAAACTGCCTCGGCAGAGGGAGGCAGGAGGCAGGGGTGGCCGGGGGACACCTTAACTGCTATGTGCCTCTGTTTACCCTCACCAGCCATCCTGGGCATGTACACACTGATGAGCAACAAGCAATACTACGATGCCATTTGCAGTGGAGAGATCTGCAACACAGAAGGCATTAGCAGTGAGTGTGCTGGAGAGGCATGAGCTCCTCCAACCCGCTAGAGCCCGGCCCAGGCAGGCCGGTGGCTAAGAAGAGGCTGCAAGTGTGAGACAGGGTGCATGAAGGTTCAGAGGGCCAGTGGGGAGGTATGATGGGGGATACGTTGGGGTTCCCCTCTGCTGCTCTTATCCCCATTAGGTGTGGTACAGCCTGACAAGTATAAGCCAGTTCCGGATGAACCCCCCAATCCCACAAACATCGAGGAGATACTAAAGAGGGTGCGTAGCAATGACAAAGAGCTGGAGGAGGTGAACCTCAATAATATACAGGTATTTGACTCCTGACCCCAGAGAGTAACAGGAACAGCTGCTGATGCAGCACAAGAGTCCTCAGTCTACTCTGCCCTGTCCCCCCTCAGGACATCCCGATACCTGTGCTAAGTGAGTTGTGTGAAGCAATGAAGACAAACACCTATGTTCGGAGCTTCAGTCTGGTGGCTACAAAGAGTGGTGACCCCATCGCCAATGTAAGACTAGCACACATGCCCAGTCCTCTTCCCATACCGTGTCAGGCACCCCTGACAAGGCCTGTCTTTAAGGATCACACATATGAGCGGTGCTAGTCCCATCATGTTTTTTTGTTTGTTGGTGGTGGTGGGTTTTTTTGTGTGGGTTTATTGGGGGGAGAGGAACATCAGTCCTCCTTGGCCGTCGCCTTCCTTATAGCTGCGGCCCACGTTGCTCAGCTCCTTCCTCTTGGCTCGGATGTGTGTGCCCACCCCCTTCTTGATGAACTTGAGCATGCGTGTGTCTTTAGACACCTCGAGCAGCTCCACAGCACCCGGCTCGTAGGATGCGAAGCCGCACCCGTCCCTGACCATGTCCAACACAAACTTGGTGCGCCTGGTGAGGCGCCAGCGCGCCTCTGCCTCCGGCTTGCTGACAATCTTTGTCATCTTGTGGCCCTTGTTGAGGCCCATGCCATGAGGTAGCACTGGGCCATGGCTGCTGCTCTCCGATGGTGGCCAAGACCCCAGCATGTTTTTAAAACGTTTATTTATTTTTATTATGTATACAATGTTCTGTCTGCACATACACCTGAATGCCAGGAGAGGCACCACATTTCATTATAGATGGTTATAAGCTACCATGTGGTTGCTGGGATTTGAACTCAAGACCTCTGAAAGCGCAAGCAGTGCTCTTAACCTCTGAGCCATCTCTCCAGCACCCCCACCCCATCATGCTTTCTTACGGCAGCCTTCAAAATCCCTACCCTTACTCTTCTGATGCCATTTCCCCCCAAAGAAAGCTTCTCTAACACCCTCAATCCCAACAGTAACTTAATCTTTATGCTCTTACCAACTCCCCAATCCTGGCTCCTCCTGCTTCACATGTCAAACAGTCTCAAAGAGCTGTTTCTCTCCTGCTCCCATTCTGACTCTCCTCAGTCACCCATGAAACTGTCCCCTAACCCTAACTCCAGTCCCTACTACCCAGGCTGTGGCTGGCATGCTGCGTGAGAACCGCAGTCTCCAGAGCCTGAACATTGAGTCCAACTTCATCAGCAGCACAGGGCTCCTGGCTGTGCTAAAGGCAGTTCGGGAAAACGCCACTCTCACTGAACTCCGTGTAGATAACCAGGTTGGCATTCCTATCCCCTGGGCTTCATCCCATTGAGTTTCCTCCTTATTGTCCCAATGAAGGGCGCCAAATCGGCCTTCTTCAAGCCTCTTCACTTCCCAGAGGCCCATGGGCTGGGGTGGTGAAAACCATACACATCTGATAACTTCCACCTTTCGTCCTCCAGCGCCAGTGGCCTGGTGATGCAGTAGAGATGGAAATGGCCACCGTGCTAGAGCAGTGTCCCTCGATTGTCCGCTTTGGGTACCACTTTACACAACAAGGGCCACGAGCTCGGGCAGCCCAGGCCATGACGCGGAACAATGAGCTGCGTGAGTTACTGTAGAGCCATGTGCAGAGGAGGGCAAGTGCTGGAATGGGGTAGACCCTGAAGGCAGGCTTAGTGAGAGATGTGGGATGCCTGGCCAACACGTGGAGCTGAATGAGCAGAGACAGAAAGTCCTCCCCTGCCCCCAAATACACATCTGTAGAGAAGTGGGGAAGAAGGTTGACGTGATAGTGCCTGGAGAGGCGTGGCCCTTTCACTTTCAGGTGTGTATTCTTGATTCTGTCAGCATGAACAGGCCCATCAGGTGGCATGAGGCAGCACCTTATAAGTCTGCCTGAAGAAAAAAGAGAAACATGCCTTTGCACAGAAGTGGAACTGTGTTTACTGCTCTTCCTTTACAGGTCGTCAACAAAAGAAGAGATAACATCACCCTTTCTTTTACCAACCAGAGAGGAGAGCTCTAGGCACCTAAATCCTCATCTCTCTCCCCATTCCTGTAAATAAAATCCCTTTTGTTCATGCCGCCTGTCTCCTTCCTTGGGTTGGGATCTTGGCACTAACCTCTGAGAGTTACTGCCAGTTCATCAGGGATTATTTATACTCTGGGGATCAGAAGGCAGGAGGGTCAGGTTACTGGGGGGGGAGCTCTGTCCGTTGTGTTCCCCACAAATCTGCCAAAGGCTTTAGCTTCCTACAGGGTGCTTGGCCTCAGTCCTCCTGGCAGAGGTGGCCAGAGACCCTTAGTGCCCATCAACAGTCGATGTGTGGTCTGAAGGGAACAGGACGTAAGAGTGGAGGCAGGGAAGGAGTCAGACTTCATGAAGGGCAGCGACCTCTTTCTGACAGACTTATTAATAGGGCACTGGGCTGAATGCAGCTGACGCTTGGCAAGACTTTGGGAGAGTGGAGGAGGGGTCAGAAGTACGTGGAGCCATGTACATGGTAGGGAAGGAGTGGCCAGCCCGAGAATGAGCAGATTTGAAATCCTGAAATTGAACAAGGAACCTGAATTGAGGATCAGTGTGCTCCCAGGACCCTACTGTAGGTTTATTTATAGAACAAATAGGGAAAGGAATTATTCATCCAAGGGGAGATCAGGGGGTTCTTCCTCATCAGAGTCAAACTCAGCATTTTCATCTTTTATCCATCGACCTTGTCCATCTGGGACCCATCCAGAGCTGGAAACATGGGAGGAAAGAGAACTGGTCAGGGAAGAGCTTTATAGAGAGGGTGCTGAGTTCCATCCTGGGAGCCCACAGGGTACAGAAAGAACCAAGCCCTGTATGTCACCCTGAGGCTTACATAAGCCTGCCCCCATATAAACAAACAGACAAACATAACTTTAAAAAGCACTGGTGATGAGAAAAAAGCAGTTGGATTGGTTGGAGAGAAGGAAGGTCAAGGGAAAAAAGAGAGAGACCTGAGGACCGTGACCTGGCGGACTCACCTTCGGAGGGTGAGGTAATGGTTCAGGACTCGGCGTTTTGCGGGGCTCATGGGTGCAGAAGGCAGGACAGCTGCTGACTCTTTGGCGTTCGATCCTGTCCTAGGCTCGGTTTCCCTGCTGATGTCTGAACTCTGGAGTCCAGCCTCTGGGGCTGGCGAAGGAGAACTGGAGACAGAGACAGCAGGTGCTTCTGGTCTGGGCAGAAAAAAAACAAAGCTGGTAAAATGCGGCTCTGGGGCCTCCAAAGTCGCAAACGTAGTACTTCCCAAACTGAGTTCCTCAAGTTTTTTTTTCTTGTAGTTTTTCTTTCTTTGCACTTGAGGGACAGAGGCTGGCAGCTCTCTGTGACTTTGAGGCCACCTTGGTTTAAATAGCAGGGTTCCAACACAGCCAGGGCTACAGAAAGAGACCCTGTCTCAATAACAAACAAAAAAGAGTACCACCATGCTCAGCTAATGTTACTATTCTCCCCCCTGCCTTTTTTTCTGTTTGTTTTTCTGAGACAGGGTTTCTCTGTGTAACCCTGGCTGTCCTGGACTTGCTTTGTAGACCAGGCTGGCCTCGAACTCACACAGATCTGCCTGCCTCTGCCTGGCAAGTGCTGGGATTAAAGGCTCCCGCCACCACCTTCAGGCCCCATTATTTTTTTTTTTAAAAAACATCTCTATTAGTATTTCTCAGAATATAAATTTCCTTCTACCCTTTTCCACTTCTGGCTTCCCCATTCCACAGACCTGTGCTTTCTCCTGCAGCAACTGTTATAGTGTGGAGCTCTGTGCAGAGCACTCTGGGTGATTAGTCGAGTCTGGGTTAGCAAAGGAGCCTGGTTATGGAGAGAAGAGACAGAGCTGTCAGGAACAAGCCCTTTGTCTCTTGTGTGCAGTATAACCGTGCCTGAACAACATCTGGCCTACTATCTCACCTCAACTTTGCTCTCTGTCTTCAATTCATTCTGTGGTCTTGGATTTTGTTCTGTTCCTTTGCCTGACTGCTTTTTGCCATAGAAAAGCTTCAAACCTGAGAAGAAAAGCAAAGGGAATAAAAAGCACAATGACCAGTGGTTTGCCTCGAGTCTGTTCTCTATCTCCTGCCTTCCCACCTTCTCCTATACTTACTGGACAGATGTTTCTTGCCCGCACGGTGGGTAGTCAGCATGGCAAGGGTGTCTAGTACTGGTCGATGGGGGCAGATGGCACAGGCAAAGCTAGGGGAATGAGAAAAGAAGTGAACGATAGCTGGGTATAATGATGCGTGCCTATTCCCAGCACTCAGGAGGCAGAGGCAGGTGGATCTCTGTGAGTTCGAGACCAGCCTGGTCTACAAATTGAGTTCCAGGACAGCCAGAGCTACACAGAGAAACCCTGTCTCGAAAAAACAGAAGTCAAAAGAAACAAAAAAGGTGACTAATGATAAACCTATACGTGTGGTTCTCGAGATTGCAATCAGGAGTGCTCCTGCCATGGCCAGTAGGATCTCTCATAGCACCCCACCAACTCCCAATGTCTCCCGATCTCCACCTCTTCCAATCTTCACTTCCCGCCAAAGAATCCTATTATACTCTTGATCTTCTTAGTAACAAAAGTTTGTTGAGCCTCTGACCGCAGAATCCCCAGGCTTGATCCATTCTTCGCTCTCACCGTCCATCACGCAGCATCAGCGCTTCATCCTCTGGGATGTAACTAGCCAGCAAGTCACCAACTCTTCGTTTCTGCAGAATAGGAGAAATGAGTAAGTGGGACGGGTGGAAGGAAAATATGGATAAGGAGTCAAATGGCATGGGGCTAAGCAGATTATAGGGCAGAAGAAGGGGACATCACTCAGTTCTGGCCCCCTAAATCAATCCCCTAGGTTTTTCTTTCTTTCAATCCCCTTTCTTTCAGAGCAAAAAAAAAAAAAAAACAAAGCAACAGGGCAGGGCGGCTGACGCTGGTCAGACTCTTACTAAGGCTTACTTTGAGCACATTGAGCTGACTCCAGTCGTCTCCTTCCCTCTTGAAAGACATCGCGACTACGAGACCCAGAAATGATAAACTCTCCTACGCCCACTTCACTGCTCCTTTAGGCCACCGTAGGAGAAGTACGCGATCGCTTTCCCTACTTCCGGTTTCTTGCTAGTTGAGTCTGTACTTCCGGGGAAGAGTTTCCATGCATGCACCGCGTGAGCCGGAAAACCCACCTCCAGCGCCTGCATTTCCTATGACGCTTCGAGGACGCTGTGCCTTTTGGGAAATGAAGTCTTTTGTTTGTGTATTTTATTTATTTTATTTTTTCAAAGAGCTACCCGCTCACCTGGACACAGGCCCGCGCATCTCGAAGTATCCAGGTGTTTGGAGACCCAAGAGCTTGTACGTGGAGCTGGAGCTTCAGGATGGGACCCTCCTGATGTGGGGCTAGGCTTCGGGATTCTCAGTGGATAGTATACTACAAACTCTCACAGTCCTCTGGCTCCTCCGTCTCAGCCACAGCCTACCTGGGGTGGGCCTGATTTGGAACAGAGAGAATGTGGGGGCTTCCGGCTGCTCTAGGTGGGGGCACACTGAAGGAAGAGTGTTGATGAGGGTGTCTGGGGTTCAGAGGTCAGAGATCAGGCTTGCGAGAAGTTGGGGAGGGGGCATCGAAAGTCGAAGGGGTCAGCGAGTGACAGCTCAGGCAAGATACTTATGGATAAGGGGCTTGAGGAGGGAGAAATGCAACTGGCCTGGCAGACTTCTTAGGGTACGGACCGTAACCCCAAGCTCGGGAAGAAGCAGCAAGAGGAGGAGGACGAATGTAGTCTCTCGAGAGCGAGGAGACTGAAGAGAGACCGGAGAAGAGAAAAGTAATTCCCTGAATATCGATTCCTTGCCTTCGGCCGTCACTGTTGGCCAATTAGCTGGGCTATCCTCAGTTGTGACGCTAGATCTTGGCAGCCCGAGGAGATGGCTTCTCCCTCTAGACAGCCTCCACTCGGGGGGTCAGGGCTGCTGCATGGGAGCCGTGCTCGTTCTTATGGAAGCCTGGTACAGTCATCCTCCTCCCCAGTGAGGGAAAGACGCCTGGAGCATCAATTGGAACCTGGAGACACCCTGGCTGGACTAGCACTCAAATATGGGGTGACGGTGAGTCTTCTAGGATTGGGCTGTGAGAACCGTTTAGGAGAAATGTAGCCCCCAGGAGAAAGTGGGTGGCCCGCTAAACAGCCTCCTCTGAAATTATCCTAATTATATTATGATCTGTTTCTTTCTTATTTTGTTTTCGCAGCTCAGTGTAGCACTATCTACTTGGGACAGATCTGCTCTACTCTCCCAGTAGGAGGAGCAGATCCTGTGGCTTGTGAGAGGTGGGGGCGGGGTTTATTGCCATTAACCTATTTGGACCTTGTGTCCCTATTAACTTGAGACTTAAGACTGATAACCAGTTTCATCAAGGTCAAATAACTTGAATGTCATAGGTTTCAGATAGGTCTGTCCGACTCTAATGCCCATGCGATTCGCCATGGAAAAAACAAAACACAAAACAAAACCGAGTGACATTTACAGCAAATCATTTACAGCAAATAAAGAAGAGCTGACTTTTAGTAGAGTTCCTAACTCTAGTTCTTATTTCCGCTCCAGGGCTCTGCTTTCTTTATGTACCCTCTACATACACCAAGTATTTCAGGTCATACCTAATGGGCATACCTTGATGGGCATAAAAGGTATCTTGCATTAAAGTTACAGCCTTCCCATCTACATCCTGTTTTACCAGTTGCGAACAAATGTTGAATTTAGACAATCAGTGCTGTGCTTAAAGCATTATGGTAACCCTTTTCTGGAGACAAAGCATAAATGTATGTTGTGCTCATGTAATTTAAGTTCACATGAGAAAAGGAGAGGAAACAATGGGTTATGTAAAGAATATTGACAAGGGGTGGGAACTCTGAAACTATTCATTTTTGCTTGAAGTGGGAGTGGATATTACTTGCTATTTTCTGGGGAAAGGGTGGATCGTCTAGTCTGTTGTTGCTGTGTAGCCCAAGCTGGCATTTACAGTCTTCTTCCACCATGAGTGCTGAGATTAGCGGTGTGACCACCACATCTATGGTGCAGGTTTTGGGAGTACCATCACCATGGGGACTGAAGACTTAGAAACTTTTCTCTCCGTGTTTCCTTCTACAATCTGTTTAACCCAATTGTTTATACCCTTGTCTTCCAGCAGTCTACAAACTCTTTAAAAGCAGAAACAGTTTTCTTTTAACTTTATGTCTCTGAACTCTGGCATAGTGTCAGTCACATGGAAGTTTAAAAGATGACTGAAAGCCACTGGGCACAGTGGCGCACACCTGTAATCCCAGCACTCTGGAAAGCAGAATCAGGCAGACTCTGTGAGTTTGAGGCCAGCCAGCCTGGTCTACAAAGTGAGTCCAGGACAGTCAAGGATACACAGAGAAACCCTGTCTCGGAAAAACAGAAAACAAACAAACAAAGATGACTGAAAGCTTTGCGGCATGACAGTGCAGGCCTTTAATCCCAACACTCTCGGGGCAGAGGCAGGAGCATCACTGAGTTCAAGGCCAGTCTGGTCTACCTAGTGAATTCTAGGACAGAGAGGGCTACACAAAGAAACTGTCTTGAAAAGACAAAAAAAAAAAAAAAAAAGTCTGAAATCCAGGCTTGGTGGTGCAGACCTATAATCTCAGCCCTCGGGATGCCAAGGCAAAGGGATGCAGGGTTCCAGGCCAGCTACACTCAAACAAGACCACGGGAACTGGTGAGGTGAAGGTGTAGTTCAGTGGCAGAATGCAGAAGAGAGAAGGCTAGACACTTCCTGTGGGGGCTAAATAAAGAAAGCCCTTGAATCCTCGTTTGGATTATATTGTTTAGCCAATGAGGAGCTTTTAGGAAGTTGCTAAGCCAGCCAGAGGGTTAATCACATTTTTCTAGATATCAAGAGGAAGATATGTGGATATGAAAGAGGAAGAGCAGCTAAGGGTGGTGTTAGTCGGCAAGAATGTGAGAAGTATGAGATTTTTATTTATTTATTATTGGAGGTCTGCTAGGGATCCAGCCTAGGGCTTTGCACATGCTAGGCAAGTGCTGCCCCATGGAGCTATAGCTCCAGACCCATCCAGAGCCATCCATCTATTTATCTGTCTGTTTGTCGGTCTATCTATCTATCTATCTATGTATCTATCTAATTATTAGCCAGCGTCTCAATATGTAGCCTGGTTGTCTTCACACTCAGAGCTCTGCCTGTGTCTGCTTTCCGAGTGCTGGGAGTAAAGATGTGAACTGTTAGCTGGGTGGCACGCGCCTTTAATCCCAGCCCAGCCCGGGGAGCAGAGTAGGGGAGGCAGAGGCAGGTGGATCTCTGAGGTCAAGGCCAGCCTGGTCTACAGAGTGAATTCCAGGACAGCCAGGGCTACACAGAGAAACCCTGTCTAAAAAAAGTGTACTAGCATACGTGGCTCAGCATTATTTATTTATTAAATGTATTTTTAGTGTTTTGCTTACATGTGTGTCTGCATGCCATGGGGGTGCCTGGTGCCTACAGAGGTCAGAAGAGGGCATTGGATCACTGGAACTGGAGCTGAAATAGCTGTGAACCACTATGTGGGTGCTGGGAATTGAACCCTCCTTTGCAAGAGGAGCAAGTGCTCTTAACCACTGAGCCATCTCTCCAGCCCCTCAGCTCTCATTTGGAAGACTTTAAATACTAGTAGCTTGTTTTGTTTTGTTTGAGACAAGGTCTCAAGGAACCCAAGCTAGCCTCAAACTCATGTATGGAAAATGACCTTCAATTCAAGCTCTCTGGCTCTACCTCTAGAGGGCTGGTGTTGTTCTCTTTTCAGTGGGGGCCTGGATCTCAGCTAGGGTCCTAGAACTTGGTTTCCAGATGGAGAACAGTTTCCGTTCTGTCAGCTAGATCACTTTAGGGTGAGACCCACTAAGGGTGAGGTGCACCAAGCTGGGGTGTGGGAAAGGTTTTCCACACAGTGTTACAGTTTGGCTAGATTAGCATGAGATCTCTGGTGGGCATTCCAAAGCATGTAGCAACACCAAAGTGTTGCAGCTCCTGGTCCAGCTGCTGTGCGAAGCATGGCAGAGGTGTGGGCGGAAGCCCATGCTTGCTCGGCTTGCAGCTGAGACACAGGCCCTCGAGGCCTAGCCTTTGCTGGGCCAGAGTGAGAACAGGCCTTGTGGAGGATAAATGAGGAATCCCAGCAGGTCTTGAATCGGGAAAGCAGGTACCTTTATTCATGTGAAATCAAGGGCAATATAAACCCTGGGCAGACAGAGGGATTTCAAGGATGAATGTATCTGATTTGCTGGGGTCAGGGGTACTTAGTGGTCCTATCACAAGAAGGAAAATACAGTATTTAATTAGCTTATTGGGGGTATATCTCCAAGTACAATTGAAAGTCACCGCTAAACTAAGATTTTTAGCAGGTTCGGCATTTTAGGGATTCATAGATGCTTGCTAGAGCAGTTTTCTTATCTGCGAAGGGTCTGGCCTATAATCTGCCCTGAGGGCTGTGTAATGTTCCTTACAAAACTTGGGGTCACTCTGATCAGGGGAGACTTTTAAAACCCCACTGAGAAAAGGGAGTCTGTCATCATAGATCTAACACAAATAATTTACTACACAACTTCAGCCTTGTCCAGCAGAGCCCCAGGACTGGCAACTCCTGTTTTGGTAGCTTTTAAGTAAATAAAAGGGTTGTATGCTTGTTTGTTTGTTTGTTTTTGTTTTTGTTTTGTTGTTGTTGTTGTTGTTTTGCCTCAATAATTGTTACAAATGTGAAGGTGTCCCAAGACTAGAAAGTATAAACACTATAAAATAACCTTAACATCAGCCTTTTATTTTAGCTGGATTGTTTTGGAGCCAAATAAAATTGTACAGTTACTTAAAAGCTTTGAGTCCGCGGCCTCTGAAGAAGGCTCACGTGGTAAGTTGGTTAACAAAAGTGCTTGCCTAACTAGGTGCGGTGGCACGCCTGTAATCCCAGCACCCGGGGCGGCAGAGGCAGGCAGATCTCTTCGAGTTCGAGGCCAGCCTGGTCTACAAAGTGAGTCCAGGACAGCCTGTACAGAGAAGCCCTGACTTGAAAAACGAATTTCTTGTAAGTGCTTACCAAGTAAGCATAAGAAACAGGCCAGCAGCCTCCAGGCTCCACTCCAGCTGCGCATGTCTCCTCAGCACACACACCAATAATAAAAGCTTGAGATAACGAGCCAGGCAGGTTTGGAGATTTAGCCGGCCTACATAGTGAGAAAGAAGGGAAAAAAGCCGAGATGCTATATAAGATTGGTGGATTTTACTGTCAGTCATTAATTTTGGGTGATTTTTTTTTAAGATGGAACAGATTAAGCGTACAAACCGCCTTTACACTAATGACTCCATCTTCCTGAAGAAAACGCTCTACATCCCCATCCTGACAGAGCCCAGAGACCTGTTCAATGGTTTGGATTCCGAGGAGGATAATGATGGGGAGGAAGAGGTGCACCCAAGTAAGGATGATGTCGCTCCACGTTCAGTGAAGAGGAAGACTCAAGAGTCAGGTGCAGGCTGGGCCAATGGCGCAGCACTCCCACCTCACCAGGAAGCCTCCACCCCCAGCCACGACCTTTCTGCCTCTGATTTTCTTAAGAAGCTTGACTCACAGATCAGCCTGTCAAAGAAGGCTGCTGCCCAGAAGCTGAGGAAAGGGGGAAGTGGGTGAGTCTCCAGCAGGTCCCTGCAAGTCCCTGCAGAGACCCCTTTCCTTAAACTGAACACAAACTGATAAAGTAACCAAAGTGCCTGAAGAAGCAAGAGGATGTCTTTTTCCTCATGTGGTCCCAAGACCAGGAACCAGTGGCAACTGGAGGGGGGTGAGGTGGTGGGAAAACTGGTTCTGTGGATTCTGTCCTCACTAACTGAGGACTGTGAAGACATGTTAGGACTAGTTTTCTAGATATTGAGAGTCCACCCAGCTCATGAAGTAAAGGAAGGTAGCCCCCCTCCCCGCCCGTTACTACACCTTTTCACTTGGTCCATTCTCGGGTTCTTGCCTCCATCTGTTGCTTTCTCCCTGTCTTCACCCGCAGGGGACCCGAGGAGGGTGCAGGTCTCTACCCCAGCTCCCCTCGGATGCAGCAGCGAGCAGTCCTGGGTCCTGTGCCACTGACCCGGACATCTCGGACCCAGACACTGCGGGACCAGGAAGATGAAATCTTCAAGCTCTGATGTTTCCAGAACTGAAGAGAGAAGCAGGATGTCTGAAGGAACAGCTTGAGGGGGAGAGGAGTCTGAGGTGAGGCTCAAGAGCAGAGCGTCCCAGCCTGCCTCACTCCTCTCCAGCCATCTTGGCCAGCCTCTGTGTCAAGATTTCCCCAGCTGGGGACACTTTTCAGCAAGAGTAGGAAATGGGCCAAATCTAGAGTTGTCCTTTAGATTCAAAGGCTCTTCTATGCCCTTGCTGTCCCTTCCACCATTCCCTGGCCTTAGAGCAGGGAAGCAGAGACCCCGCCCCACCTCAGTGATGTTACCTAATTTATTTGGTGCTATACTGAAGTAATATTTATTTGCTATATCTAACCCCTTCCTCCTCTTAACTGAAGAAATGGGGTTTCCATATCACTGAAGAGAGGGGGAAACCCAGAATAGTGAGTGGGGGTGGCTGCTACTTAACCTCCCTAGCCAAGCATGTTCCCGAGGCCAGGAGGTGAGCGAAACACACCACAGAGAATGGCAGGTCGCGCCGAGGCTTTCCCCACTCTCAAGGTCAATTATTGGGGCTTGGCTGAGCAATACCTACAAATCTCCAGCTCTTGGCTCTGAGAAACAGCAGTGGAGTAGGGTACTGACTGAGTGCTCTCTGCCACCACCCCACCCTTCTTCCCATTCCTCTGCTCCACCATGGTGGGGCTAGGGGCTAGAAGAAGGTGCCTTGGGGGTCAGAGGAGGACAGTGGCAAAAGTGTCTTAGTCACACATCCCCAGCCTGCCTAGGTCACTTGGTATGTATCTGTAATCTGTAGCCCTGATCTCAGTACAGTTTGTCTTTTGTTCTTTAAGCTGAAGAAGTAGGCATAGCAGCTCAGTAGTGCTGGGAGTCTGCCTGCCTCCTGCTCAGGAATGGGGAAAGGGGAGATGTGTTGTGTCTAGACCTCTCCTCTGTGTCCGGCCTGCGTGTGGAGCTAGAGAGATTAAACAGTGAGCCCTGTGCATGTTTTAGTGGTTTTATTCCCCTGTGCTTCCCCTCCCCCAGCACCTTCTACACAGCCTCTGCTGTGTGCCCAAGCTCCGGGAGATCCGGAGGGAGGTCTCTGATGGCCACCTTCCTCCTTCTGGCCCTTAGTGCCCCCTTCCTTGGGTTTGAGGAGGAGGAGGCCCTGTCCCAGGCAGCCCTCCTGGGAGAAGCAGACCCGAGTTTCACTTCTGCGGTCAGCTGTTCCCTTTGCTGGCAACTGGACAGGAAAGCCGCCTCACTCGGCTCAGAGCTGCTCTTCTCCACCAGCGGTTTGGGAGTGGGGGCTGTATCCGCGTCGTCAACACTCTTGGGAGAGAATGAAGCCAGGGGATTGAAAAGCATTTGTGCAGGGTTAGAAAGCCTGAGCTGTCATTTTCCTGGTCAGTCATTTTGCCAAAGTCCAGTGTGCTGGGCTCTGGGGCCTCAGAGCTTCCCCTCATCGAGCAGCTTCCGGAGCCCGTCACAGATCTTGCCAAGGTGCTGAGTGTAGTCAGGCCCGTAGAGGGCAGCGAGCAGGTCAGGGTCAGAGTAGTGATCAAACACGTGTCTGATGCGGTCATGTGACTTGGGTGTGAGGTGGTGCTCCACCAGCTCCAGCAGAATGTCCCGGCACTCGACCAGCAGGCCTGCTAGCACTGCAGCCTCAAAGGTGAAGTCCACCTCGCCAAAGCTAAGCGCGGTCATCGCGCCCTGCCGGAGCTTCTGGCGAAATTGTGTAGCCAGAGCCAGCTCCCCAGGACCGAAGCAGCCACTACGGTGCAGCACGGCCACCTTCACAGCCACCTTGATCAGGTCTTTGATCACCCGTTGTGCCTTGGGCCGGCTGTGTGTGTATTCTTTGGACACACGGTAAAGCTCATCTAGGACCTCGCTGCTGGTCTCGTCGATAAAGAGATGAGCCACAGACCGCCCAGCCATTTTACTCAGTAGCTTTTTCTCGGCTTGTAATGCCAGACTCTTGGAGCTGAAGGACTCCATGGTACATGGGGTGGGTATGTGGTCAGTCACCAGAAGAGGCCACAGGCTTCCTTAGAGAAAAAGAGAGAAATGGCTTTTCCCCATTTTCTCTGCTCTGACTGCTTTGTATTGCCTCTCCCTTTGGCCCCCTCCATCCTGTAAGTCTTGCTTCTGCTTTTTCATGTTAGTGCTATAAACTGAGACATCTGTGTCTCCAAAACATCCCAAGGAGCAGGGAGAGCCCTAGCTGGACAAGTGTGGGCATCATTGGAGTCTTAGGGCAGGAGGCTACTGCCATGATGGAGAGCATAATGCCCATTTGGCAGGGAACTGGCACAGCTGCCCTCTGTCTCCAGGCTCAAGATCAAGAGCCCGTGTGAGTGGAGGGACCATATAACCTTACAAGAAGTGGGAGATACAGCGGCCTCCAGAAACCTAATAAGAACACTTGGCTTTTTTTTTTTTTTTTTTTGATAACCTTTTTTTTTTTTCCTTTTCTTTTCTTTCAAGACAAGGGTTTCTCTGAGTAGCCTTTGCTCTGTAGCCCAGGCTGGCCTTTGAAGTCAGAGATCTGCATGCCTCTGCTTCCAGAGTCCTGGGATTAAAGACGGTGTGTCACCGCCTGTAAGAAAGGCTAAGAGACCGTAAGCAACTTGGCCTAGTAAATGATGAAAACAAGCTTAAAGGACTGGAGAGGTGGCGCAGTTCACACACTCACAGACGACTCAGCATCCCCTCTAACTAGCTCCAGGGAGATCCAACACCTCTGGCCTCCACAGGCACACTCACACATACACATAATTTAAAATAACAAAAAGAAGCTGTGAAAAAAAATCAGACTACAAGTCCAATAATCCTCCCAGAGTCCCTACCCAGCAAGTAGTGCTGTCAGGGAGGTCACAGCCCACCAAAGAAGGCTGGGGCGGCAGCAGTGGGGTCTGAGGCTGGTGAGACGGAACCAAGTCCCCCTCCCATCCCCCGCCCCCTGCGGTATATCCTGTGCCGAAGTCCAGGGTCCTCTCACCATGGTCCTTGACTGCTTCTGTTGTTTTGCTTCTTACTTCCCCCTCCCCTGCTCTGCAGGATGTGGCTGTGACCGCAATGGGGAGCAACCTCACCCTCTCCCCCAAATGAAACTAGGAGCCTGAAGAGACACAGGGAGGATAGCCAGGGGCCTCTCCCCGAGCTGAATCATTCCAGTGGGAACCTGCCATCTTGATTTGCTACTGGCTTGCCCTGAGCTTTGTCTCACTGTCCTCCATGGTGGAGGTGATTGCTCCATAGGAGCTTGCCTTCCCTTCCCGCCTTGCCTTCCTGTTACCTGCTTTCCGTTGCCCCTCTTGCATTTCCATTTAGGTCCCCAGTCCTCTCAAGGTCTCTCTGTCACTTGCTCTTTTTCTAGCCTCTACTTCAACCCCATGAATCTCTAGCCTGGCTACGCTTTTACTTTGAGTCACTGTACTTCCATGTCTGAAGAGATTTTACTTGTCTAAACCTCTGTCATACCCCGCTATGCACCTCCATCCCTCAGCCCTCGGCCCAAGCCAGCTCTCTTTCTCTTTCTCTCTTGCTCCATCCACTAAAAGCATTCTGTCATGGGATGGGCGTGGTGGTAGTGGAACCCAGGATTTCTCCAAGTGAGAGTTTCACACAATGGAAAGGTAAGGGTAAAGGGGTCGGGATGTGCTGTCACTGTCATTTAGAAACCCGCCCCTCTGTCCTTGCCAGTCTCTCACCTGCTGTGCGCTGGGTGCCAGTCTTGCCTTAGATGTGCCTGAGAGCTAACAGAATGGAGAAGCGCCTAAGTAAGAGGCCCTTTGGTCTAGCCCCACCCCAAGTCCCGCCTACGTACTCTCCACCTCCGGTTCATCACCACTGTCACCAAGAAGGCCTGAGTCCCAAGAGCAGCCTAGAAATAAGACAAAGGTCAAAAGGCAGGGAAATCTGTAGGAAGCTCCAACTCTGAGGTGGGAAGGAGGGAATCACACACCCTCCGCCCAAGCTGTCTGCTTCTTTCTTGCTGCCTAATATTCTGTGGTACTTAGAACCATGGAGAGTCCAGATATTTTAACGTGGGAGACAGCCAGGGAAGTACTGAAGATCATCGAGTGGTGTAGTAGAACAGCATTATCACAAGCATCTTCGGGCCCTGGCAGATAAGAATGCCACCGACGGTCCCTCCTGGCCTTCAGTACCGGCAGGAGGCAGGTGCCGAGGTTAAGGTTGCTGAGCCATCTATGGCCAGCAGGTGTCAGCATCGAGCTGAAACACTAGAGGACCGAGAACTGAGTGTAATAGCTGTTAAAGGGCCTGGGAATGAGGACATTCTCCAGCAAGGCAAACACTATGCCTTTAATCCCAGCACCCTGGACGAAGAGACAGGTGGATCTCTGAGCTCCAGGCCAGCCTGGTCTACAGAGTGAGCTCCAGGCCAGCCAGGGATTCCAATGTTCTCTTCTGGCCTCTGGAGTCACCTGCATACACCTGGTCCACAAACATACACTTGGGCACACACAGACTCACAACTCTTATAAAGGAATTAATTACATAAGAATCCAGTAAGAGGCCTTGGGATTCAGCAATTTAAAAACAACTGGGGGCCAGAGAGATGGCTCAGTGACTAGAACCTGTCTCGTAACCACTTGTCAGCTCCAGGCGGTCTAATACCTTCTGACCTCCTTGGGAACCAAAACACATGTGGCATAAACACACACATATAAAAAAAAAAAATCTTTAAAAACATTTTTAATGAATGTGCATGCGTCATCCTCAGGAACCTGGTCTGGTTCACTTCCTTTGATGCAGGGTCTCACTGGCCAGTCTCAGAGTTTCTATCGCTTTAAAACACCATTCTTGGGAAGGAAAGTTCTATTTTGCTTACACTTTCATATCATAGTCTGTCATAGAAGGAAGTCAGAGCAGGAACTAGTGCAGAGGCCACTGAGGAACATGTTTACCCCATGACTTTCGTAGCCTCTTACGGCACCCAGGTGCGCACAGTGAGCTGGGCCCTCCCATGTCAACCGTCAACCAAAAAAAAAAAAAAGCGCCACACCTGGATGTGGGGGCTCACACCTTTACACCCAGCACTAGTGAGGTAGAGGAAAGCAGGTCTCTGTGGGTTCAAGATCAGCCTGAGGTACTTAGGAAGTTCCAGGCCAGCCAAGGCTACACAGTAATAGTGAGAACCTATCTCAAATTTCTCTTTCTTTTTTTCTGAGGCTGGGTTTTTCTGGTTTTTTCTCACTCTGTAGACCAGCCTGGCCTCAAACTCATGGAGATCCACCTGCCATCTCCCTGCTAATTTTTTTTTTCTTAAATAACTAAAGGTCCATGGAAATGGGGACAAAGCACTCAGCCTATAAGATGTCTGCCTTTCGTGGGAATGCCTGAGTTTAATCCATAGTTCTTATCTAAAAACACCAGGCAAAGCAGAACACACTGGTCAGATCAGCACAGGAAGAAGAGAGAGGAGCGTCGCACTTGCTGGCCAATCTGGCAAAAGCGACTAGCTCCAGATGCAGAGACCTGTCTCAGAAGCAAGGTGGTAGAGAAAGACATCCGCCACACACTGAGGAGATGATGGCACGGTGATTGAAAGCACTTGCGGCTCTTCCAGGGGACCCAGGTTTGGCCTGTAACTCCAGCTCCAGAGGACCCAACCCCCTCTTCCTGCCTCCATGACCACCCACAAGCATGTGCACGTATAAACAGACACAAACTTATAAATAATAAGGCTGGGTGTGATGTTCCACATCTTTAATCCCAGCACTCAGGAAGTAGACACAGGCAGATCTCTGTGAGTTCCAGGCCAGCAAGGGCTACCCAGTGAGACCCTGTCTCAAAACAAAACAAAACAAAGGGCCAGAGGGGTACCGAAGCAGTCAAGAACACTTGCTGCTCTTGCAGAGGACCCAAATTTGAGTCTAGGAACCCATGTGGTGGCTCACAACCACCTGTAATTCCAGTTCCAGAGGAACTGAAGAGGCCACACCCTCTTCTGACCTCATCAGGCACAGCACACACAGATACGCACGGAGACAAAACAACCACACACAAAAAATTAAAGGATGAAAAAAACAAATCATATACATATTTCTTGATGCATCTGAAGAAATTCACATATATAACTGATATAAATATATATAAGAATTCATGAGAATGAAGTGAGAGGTGAGAAAGCCAACATTTGCGTACTATACTCGGCTAGACGTTAGTAAATTTCAGTTAAACCTCATATTCCCTTTTAATGGGGTAGGCTGGCTGGTGTTTGTTGTTGATTAGGCAGGGTCTCACGAAGCACAGCTGGCCTCAGACTCACTATGTGCATTACAGTGACCCAGAACTCCTAACTGTTCTGCTTCTGCTTTCTAATTCATCACTATACTCCCGTGTTGCTTTTGTTGTTTTTTTCTTGATATGCAACTCTGATGGGCCTGGAATGCACCCTGTAGACCAGGCTGGCCTTGAACCTGCAATGGATCCTTGCATCTCTGTCTGCCTACTGCCAGTATTATAGGCATTAGCCACCACACTTGACTTCTGTATGTTTTATGCGTGTGTGTACGCACATGTCTGCATGTGGAGGCCAGAGGTTACTGTCAGTTGCTTATGACTTTTTACCTTATTTTATGCAGACCGAATGCAGATTTCCCGAGAGGAGGTGAGGGGGACTACCGAGAGCGGAGCATCCCTCCACCTTAGCCGGGTTTTGTTTGTTGCTTAAATTTTCACTGTAACTAGAGCATGTGTGCCTGAGAGCATGCACGTGTATGGTGAGCATTTGGAATTCAAGAGAAGGATTAAGATTCCCTGCAACAGCCCATGGGGGTCAGAAGGGAAGTAAGATCACTGGAGATAGTGATAGGTGTAAGCCACTAATATGTGGGTGCTGGGAACTGACCCGGGGGCCTCCGAAAGAGCAGTTAGTGTTTGTTTGTTTGGTTTTGTTTGTTTTTGAGATGGGTTTCTCAGTGTAGCCTTGGCTGTCCTGGGCTCACTTTGTAGACCAGGTTGGCCTCAAACTCACAGAAATCTGCCTGCCTCTGCATCCCTGAGTGCTAGGATTACAGGCCTGTGCCACCATGCCAGCTCACAGTTAGTGCTCTTAGCATCTGTCCAGCCCAAGTTTGTTTGTTTGTCTATTTATTTATTTGTGGTTTTTCGAGACAGGGTTTCTCTGTGCAGTCCAGGCTGTCCTGGATTCACTTTGTAGACCAGGCTGGCCTCGAACTCACAGAGATCCACCTGCCTCTGCTTCCTAGAGCACTGGGATTTAAGGAGTGTGCCACTATACTTGGCTTTATTTTCTTTAAAGTGTATATATCTGTGTGTATATGCCACTTTTATTTGAGTGTCCTTGGAGACCAGAAGAGGGTGTTGGGTTCTCTGGAACAGGAGTTCCAGGCAGTTGTAAGCTGCCATGGGGCTGCTAGGAACTTAACTCAGGTCCTCTGAAAGAGGAAAAGGGGGGGATTGGTTGTTTGGTTTATTTTGGTTTTGGTTTTCTAGATAGGGTTTCTCCGTGTAGCTGTCCTGGAACTCACTCTGTATAGACCCAGGCTGGCCTCGGACTCAGAGATCTGCCTGCCTCGTCCTTCTGACAGCTGGAATTACAGGTGTGTGCCACCACTACCCAGCTTGGAGGAAGGGTTCTCAAGGGCTGAGCCGTCTCCAGCCCCTCCACCTTAGTTTTTAAAACAAGCTGCCTCACTGAACACGGAGCTCCAGGATACATGGAGAATCCAGGCTTAGAGAGGGGACCTTCACTCACACTGTGTTAAGGCATGGCTCTGTATATTCCATCGTTGATTGCTGAAGCAGCAGAGAGCTACATGCTAACAGATTCCGGTATTGTCATTGCTATTGAGAAATCTCCTGTCTCAATGTTATGTAAAAATTAGTCCCCAGTTATCTGTAATTGGTTAATAAAGAAGCTAAGGAGCCAAAGACTGGGCAGAGGGGACAGTAGGCAGGACTTCTGTCCCCAGTCTGGGGGAGTCTCAGGTAGAGAGAGAAAAGGCAGAGAAGAAGAAGGTTGCCATGCTCTGAGGAGGAGGTCACCATGGAGAAGTCAATAGGGACAAGGATGGAGCAGAGGTGGCCAGGGAGAGACGGGAGGACAGGTAACAGGGCACATGGCTGGGAAGCAGGCCAGGCTAGCAGAGACGAGTTAGAATAGGTAGGTATCTGCCCAGTTATGGTGCGTAAAGCTTATTGATAAATGTCTCATTATGTGGGAGCTAGAGCAGGCATAGAAAATACCTTTAAGTCCAGCATTGGCTGGTCAGCTAGTTCCAGAAACCTCTTGTCTCTGCAACCCCATCACCAAGACTAAGGTTGCTGACACCACACCTGGCTTTTGTGTGGTGCCGGGCATCCAAACTCAGGATGCAGGTATTCATGCTTTAGTGGTAAGGGCGCTGCTGACTCAGAGCCATCTCCCTCGTGGATTTTGATTTTTTGTTTTTTAGAGACAGGATTTTATAAAGATATATTTTTTAAAAAGATTTATTTATTTATTATGTATACAATGTTGTCTGCATATAAACCTGCATGCCAGAAGAGGGCACCGGATCTCATTATAGATGATTTGAGTCACCATGTAGTTGCTGGGAATTGAACTCATGACCTCAGGAAGAGCTGCCAGTGCTCTTAACCTCTGAGCCATCCATCTCTCCAACTCCCAATATGTTACATTTTGGTGGGACTTTTCTAATCACCCACTCTAGTTCCCAAATAAATGAAACAGAGACTTACAGGATTTAGTAATAAGCTTTAAGTACCAGAGCTGAGCAGATATCGATTTATACTAATCCTCTATACTAGTCTTGCTATTTCCCAGCCATGTGCCCCAAGTTACAATATTGGTCCTACCTGGACTGTTTCTGCTCCATCAGGTCAGATCTTAATCACCATCCTTTCTCTACCTCTTCTTCCTTCTCTGTCTTTCTCATGGTCCCTACCTGAGACCCCAAGAGCATCATCATCATCTGGTTTCTCAAGACAAGGTTTCTTTGTGTAGCTCTGGCTGTCCTGGAACTCCTTCTGTAGATTAGTCTGGCCTCGAACTCATAGATCTGCTTGCCTCTGCCTCCTGAGTGCTGGAATGAGACACTACTGCCTGGCTATATGTGATTTTATTAACTACTATACAATGAACATTTGAGGATGTTCATGCATCATCCTGCTCAGTAAATAAATCCTGAAGGACTAAGTTAAAAATACAAAGGAGATGGGCTGGAGAGATGGCTCAGAGGTAAAGGGCACTGGCTACCCTTTCAAAGGTCCTAAGTTCAATTGCCAGCAACCACAGAGTGGCTCACAACCATCTATTATGAGATCTGGTGCCCTCTTCTGGTGAACTGGTGTACATGCTGGCTGAGCACTGTATAGGCAATAAATAATTTTTTAAAAAATAATACACAGGAGATAAGGGCCCTCCATAAATTTGGCTACTTGCCAGGTAAACTGAGTTCAATCCCTGGAATCCATATTTAAAACAAACCAAAAAAAAAATGGCCAGCTAGGTGCATTTTAATCCTATAGCCCTGGGGTGGCAGAGACAGGAGATTCCTGTGGTTCACCAGCCAGATGGACGTGCTCACTTGGCTGGTCCCAGGACAAGGAGGCACCCTGTCTTACGAAATAAGGCTGATCAAAGTATGGTAGTACATGCCTGTAATCTCAGCACTAGGCAGCAGAGGCAGATTGAGGCCAGGCTGGTCTATGTCACAAGTCAGCAAAGACACCTGGGGTAGACCTCTGAACTCTACACATGCACCTGCACAGACATGAAAACACACACACACACACACACACACACACACACACAATCAAGATGATAAGAAGGAAATGGTAGCAAGATCCCAGTTACGCCACTTGATGATGTTCTCATGGGGAAGGCTTTGGTATCTATCTATCTATCCGTCCGTCTGTCTGTCTGACAAACAGGCGATGTCTCACTGTACAACAGGTTGGCTGGGAGCTCACAAAGATCTCCCTGTCTCTGCCTCCAAGCGTTCTTTTCTTCCTGCCTTGCCTTGCTGGGAAACTTACCCAGGGTCTGCGTGTGGCTGAGCAGATAAGCAGGCGTCCTTCCCCTGAGCTGTGTCCTGAGCCCCTCTTTTAGTGCATGCCTAGTGCTCATAAGTATCAGTATCTCAACCCAGCATAGAACTAGCAGAAAACTCAACAAGGAACAAGAATCGTTCAGAAACAAAGAACCAGCTGGAGAGATGGGTCAGTGGTTAGGAGCACTGGCTGCTCTCCCAGAGGGTTCCAATCCCAGCACTGCAGCCCACGGTCCATGGTCCTCTGTAACTCCAGTCCCAGGGATCTGGCCACACGCTCATCCTGCCTCTGAGGGCAACCAGGCATGCATGTGGTACACAGATATGCGTGGAGACAAAACACCCGTACACACAGAACACATATATAAAACTAGTTTAAAATAGAAATAAAAAACTAATAACAATAAGAGTTAATATGAAATGATTAGGAAAATCAAAACCCAAATAATCGAAAACTAACATTTTAGTGGGGTGGTGGTGGCACGTGCTGAATTCCAGCATTCAGGAGGCAGGGGTAGGTGGATCTCTGAATTCGAGGCCGCCTTGTCTACAGAGTGAGTTCAGGACCACAGGAAAAAACTCTGTCTTGAAAAAAAGAAAACTAGAGAAGCCAGCTGTGATGGAGCACACCTCTAATCCCAGCACTCGGGGAGGCAGAGGCAGTCAGATCTCTGTGAGTTCAAGGCCAGCCTGGTCTACAAGGCAAGTCCAGGACAGCTAGTGCTACACAGAGAAACCCAGTCTAGAAAGAAAGAAAGAAAGAAAGAAAGAAAGAAAGAAAGAAAGAAAGA
>NW_026587382.1:2951911-3002751 GCF_907164565.1 Psammomys obesus | reverse complement strand
GGAGGGAGGAAGGAAGGAAGAGAAAACTAACATTTTTATCCATGTACAAGAGGAGCAAATGGTCTTGACTGCAGATATTCTAGGTGTTGGGGCCCTTCCTGTGTTTCTGGGTGGTTTTATCCAGCCTAGAATAAATTAAAGAAGCATGGTGATGCATGCCTGTGCTGCTAGTGCTTTGGCAGTAGAGAAAGGCAGATTGGTTGTTGTCTTAGCTCCATGGTGTGTTTCCGGTAAGCTGGACTACATGACACCCTGCTTCAAAGAAAAAAGCTTTAAGACTGTGGTTCAGTTAATAGCTGTAATCCAAGGATCCCAGCATTCAGAGTGGCTCATGCCTATAATGCCAACACTCTGGAGACTGAGGCAGGAAAATTTCTGAGACTTGCATAGGCCAACCTGGGCTATGTGTAAAATCCTCTCAAAAACTAAATTCACACATGTACATACATATAAAGAAGTTTTTAAAAATTAATGATAGGGGCTGGAGAGATGGCTCAGTGGTTAAGAGCACTGTCTGCTCTTCTAAAGGTCCTGGGTTCAATTCCTAGCACCCACATGGCAGCTCACAACTGTCTGTTAATGCTGATTCCAAGTGCTCTGACTCCTTCACACTAATGCATATAAAATAAAACCAAATAAATCATTTTAAAAAATTAGTGATAGGTTGGTCTGGTGGCTCACAGCTTTAATCCTAGTACTCCAGAGGCAGAGATAGGTTGATTTCTGTGAGTTTAAGGTCAGCCTGGTCTACTTGGAGAGTTGAAGGCATCCAGGGCTACACAGTAAGAGCTTATCTTAAAAAGAAAGTTAAATGGTGATGATCTTTATTTCTTAATATTTATTTTTTTATCTTTATTTTATGTGCATTAGCGTGAAGGTGTCAGATCCCATGATATGGGCATTACAAACAGTTGTGAGCTGCCATGTGGTTGCTGGGAATTGAACTCAGGACCTTTGGAAGAGCAGACAGTGCTCTTAACCGCTGAGCCATCTCTCCAGCCCCCAGTAATCTTTTTTTTTTTTTTTAAGTTATTAAATATGCTGCAAGGGGCAGCAGGTGAAACACTACCTAGAGTCCCATCCTTTGATTTTTGTTTGTGTGTAGCTCAGGCTGGCCTTAAACTCACGGTTAGAGGTTGAACTCAGCTCAGGGCTTACCATATACTAAGCATGACGCCCACCGCTGTTCTCAGCCCAGCTGAGGTTCAGCATACTGAGGAGCAATCTCTTCATCAGCCAGGCAGGAACTTAGCTCGACAGAGCTGGAGTCAGCGCACAGCTTTTAATCTACCGCGCCCTGCCTTGCTGCTTTTAATCTTTGATGCATTTATTTATTCCTCTACTTACGGCTTGCCAGACACTATAACTGAAAGCTTGGGATAAGAAGACAAGAGACACACTTCCTGCTGGGTGTGGTGGCTCACAAATGTAGTTTAGCATTCTGAATACCGAGAGGGGGGTTGCTGTGAATATAGGATCAGTGTGGCTACACACTGACAAATGGCATAGTGATTCCAGGACAGCAGGACTATATTTTCGTTTTGTTTGTTTGTTTGCTTGTGTGTGTGTGTGTGTGTGTGTGTGTGTGTGTGTGTGTGTGTGTTTTACCAATCTTCCTGTTTTTTATTTATTTATTATACTCCTCTGAGGAAGATTTATTGGCCTTTTGGACAGACTTTATTTGCCAGAAGCATAACTCACCATATTTCTGTTGGAACCAGCACATGGCCTCTTTGCTAGCTCTGTGTTTGGCTCCAATGAAGCCTGTCCTGCATTCTGGTCTGAAACCTGGCTCACCCGGCACCACACAGAAGCCCTAGATTCTGATGCTTGGGTCATATTTGATGCCCAGATCAATGTGTTCCTGGACTCCAACCCCGATGTTCCTGGCCTCTGAGAAGTTATCCTTTCGTAACAGCACCTTCAGAGCACTCTCCAGAATTTCATCTGCCCTGGCCCCTCTGCAGTCTTTTCATTTTTCCCGATGCTGAAGGACCTGCTGGTGTCTTCTGCTTTGGTGTCTGGCTGTGGCTGCCCAGGTCAGTCTTCTTCACTCTCCCACTCGCAGACTTTGAGGCCAAGCCTGTCTATACAAAGTTCCTGCACTGGCTCTCCTTTTCAGCCTGATCTTGCACCATGACTACTGAGAACACTGAGAAAAGCACATTTACTGTTTTTACTTATTTAGTTAGGTTTTTTTTTTTTTTTTTGAGACAGTTGCACTGTGTAGCCTTGGCTGGCCTGAAACTCACTATATATAGACCAGGCTGGCTTTGGAACTCACAGAGATCTACTTGCCTCTGTCTCCTGAGTGCTAGGAGTAAAGGTGTATGCCCAGTATGTTTTCAGACTGAGTAGTGAATACATATTGAAAGTAAAACTGACTGGAGAAATGGCTCAGCAGTTCAGAGCACTGGCAGCTCTTCCAAAAGACCCAGGTTCAATTCCCAGCACCCACATGGCAGCTCACAACTATCAGTAACTCAGAACAACAACAACAAAATAATAATGCACATAAAAACAAATAAAACATTTTTTAAAAAGTAAAATGGACATACCCAACAAATCATGATCTTTGTGGGACTCAAACTCAACATGAAGACCTCAGCTGGACACCTGGACTTCTTGCTGAGTGGTTCACAGACAGAAATGACTGTAGGGGTCTGGGCATTATCTGTTAGAAAGAATGCACAGTAAAAGAGTGCCTAAAGATGTAACCTCAGAGACCACCCACACTTAAGTAGAGGTTGAGGAAACCATTCACAGATTTAAGAAATGTTTATCAAGCCACTTGTCTCTGTCAAGAGAAAAAGAACCTTCTGAGGTCAAAGAGGAGAGAATTTCAAGGAAGGAAAGAGAGGTCAGTGGGGTCAAATGCTATAAAGGGGACAAAGGGATAAAGGCTTAAGAGCTGATTGTGACCAGGAGGTCACTGGCAGCCCTGATGACAATTTCTGAGGACTGGTGGAAGCAAAAAGAAAAATTCATCAGGACTAGTGAGAATCCAGAAAATAATCCAGCAAAGATTTGGGACTGTAGAAGTCACAGACTAAATGCAGATAAGGACCAAGAGAAAGTTTAGAACTTTGGTTCTGTTCTGTTTTTGATACTCCATGGCCATCTGAAATCTTGATTGCTTTTCTGGTTGATGGTAGGGGCTGAACAACAACAACAAAAAAACTGCTTTGAGTGTTTTTGGGCAACACTTCAGCACTGAGCTGCAGTGACAGCCCTTGTTTGTTTTGAGACAGTATCTCACATTTATAGCCCAGGCTATCCCAAAACTCCCAGAAATCCTCTTCCTATCTCCAGCCTCCTAAAAGCTCTGATTACAGAAATGAACACCATGTCCTGCTTTGATTTTATTTTATTTTATTTAATACTGGTCTCATGGTGCCCAGGATAGTCTTGAATTTCTGATTCTGCTGCCTATACCTCCAAATGCTGGGATCACATACAAGTGTTAAAAATCTCAAAAGAGGGTCTGTAGAGATGGCTCAGTAATTATGAGCACTGTCTGTTCTTCCAGAAGTCCTGAGTTCAATTCCCAGCAACCACTTGGTGGCATAATGGAATTGATGCCCTCTTCTGGCATGCAAGTGGGTGTGCAGATAGAGCACTCATATGTAAAGTAAATAAATAAATCTTTTTTAGAAAAGCAAAACAAACAAACAAAAAATCTCACAAGAGACACTGGAACACACCTACACACAATGAAGAAAAAAAACGTAGGTGGAAAATAAAAGCCAGGTGTGGTGGTGCATGCCTTTAATCCCAGCACCTAGGGGACAGAAACAGGCAAATCTCTCTGAGTTCTGAGGCTAGCCTGGTCTAGTGAGTTCCAGGGCTACATAGTGAGACCCTGTCTTAATAAAACAAAACAACAACAATCAAACGAATGAGCAAACAAAAACAAAAGAGATTAAAAATAAAGGAAAAAATGGGCTGTTGAGATGGCTTAGCAGCTAGAAGCACTAGCTGCTCTTTCAGAGGACCTGGCTTCAGTTCCCAGCACCCACATCCCGCCTATTTATAGCTTCAATTTCAGGGGATCCAGCACCATCTCACCTCCGTGGACACTGCATGCATGTGTACAAAACATACACATAAGGGGGCTGGAAACATAGCTCAGAGGTTAAGAACACTGGCTGTTCTACCAAAGGTCCTGAGTTCAATTCCCAGCAGCCACATGGTGGCTCACAACCATCTATAGTGAGATCTGGTGCCCTCTTGTGGCATGCAGGCAAAACACTGTATAAATAATAAATAAATCTTAAAAAAAACGTATACATAAAATAAATCTAAAAACTAAATGAAGGACAGGGACACCCTGTCTCAGAAGAAGGAAAGAAGTCACACTTGGAGCTTATACCCATCTCAATATACAACAGCATGCCCCTGCAGTCCCGGCTGCTCTGGCGAATGGGACAGAAAGAGTGTTTAAACCCACCTAGGCTTAAGAGAAGGCGCTGGAGAGATGGCTCAGCGGTTAAGAAGATCGATTGCTCTTCCAGATGGACCCACCCAGGTTCAATTCCCAGCACCCACGAGGCAGCTCACAATTGTCTGCAACTCCTGTTTCAGGGAATCTGACACCCTCACATAGGCATACACATAGTCAAAACACCAATGTACATAAAACAAAAATAGATAAATTAAAACAAAACAAATCTTCCTAGGAATCTGGGGTCAGTTTGAGCAACAAATCAAGACTCGGTCTCAAATAAATAAAGATGTAGAATTATGTTCCTAAGTAGGAAAAATATTTACTCAGCTAATGTGTTAACAGCTCATACCAATTCACTTGGCATGGGTAAGCAGAGGCAGAAGGATCAGGAGTTGAAGGTGATCAGGGCAGTGGGAGAGGTGTCGTAGCCACAGGATCCTGCTGATCCAGGGTTAGGGTGCAGAAACAGAGGCACATCCCGGAGCCCACACACCCAAGGCAGCTGTGGAGACGGGAGAATCCTGTCAGCTAAGCCTGGACCACACAACCCAGCAGAGGAAACAGAGAGACCTTGCCTCAGCAAGACGGAAGGAAAGAACGAGCTTTGACCTTCACACGGAGCCTGGCTCATGTGTGTACATGTACACGGGCACAATTCTGGAAGCCTGAGAGACAAGTTAAGACGTGCTGTGTGCTGGCTCTGTGCCAGATGGGAACTTGTGAGCAATACAGCATGGTAGTGCACACCTTTAATCCCAGCACTCCAGAGGCAGAGGCAGGCAGATCTCTGTGAGTTCGTGGCCAGCCTGGTCAACAAAGTGAGCTCCGGGACATCCAAAGCTCTGTCTGAAGAATCTGCCTCAAAAAAGAAAAAGTCTGTATTTTATTTTATGTGGATGAATGTTTTGCGTTCATGCATGTATGTACGCCATGTGCATGTGGTGCCCACAGAGATCAGAAGCGGGCATTAGATCCTCTGGAACTGGAGTTACAGATGGTTGTGAGACACCGTGTGGTTGCTGGGAATTGAACTCAGGACCTCTAGAGGAGCCAATAGTTCTCTTATCCACCATCTCTCCAGCCCTATCTTCTTTCTTAATAACAACAAAAAGAGCAAGAGACCTTGACAAGTCAATCCCTTACTAAAGAACTTAAAATACACCCCACTCCTTCCATATTGTTTTAGCCAGTCCGCCTGGTGCTAGAGGCCTCTGTCACCAGTTCCTTTTTGTTTTCCTCTACTCAGAACCATTGTCCTTCGCACCCATGAGCCTCAAAGGACCTTTTGCTGTTCACTCTTCAGCCTCCAAGCTTACCAAGAAAAAAACTTTTCTTTAAACGATGTCTCTCTTAGGAACATTTTCTCCTTTCTTCCGGCAGACTCCCATCAAAGTTCCCTGTCTCTCAAGATAAAATATCTGCAATGAGCAGGGAATAAAATTCAGTGTCAGAATGTTTACTTAGCATGTTATCAAGGCCTTGAGTTTCTTTCCTCACCACTGGAAAAAAAAAAAAGTAATTAAAATGTATCCAATACCTTTTCTTGCAAACCAAGAAGTGTTTAAGATGACCTTGAAATCCTCTGCGGGACTCCACCTGTGTGATTTCTAGACAGTACTGCCATGGCCAGCTTTTGGTATTACTTTTGAAATTTATTTAGTTTTAAAATTTTTTATGTGCATGAGTATTTTTATTTTGTCGAATTGGTTTTCATTCATTTATTTTGAGATGGGCTCTATCATCTCTCTGTGTAACCCTTGCGATCCTGGATTTCATGTAGACTAGGCTGGCCTCAGACTCAGAGATCCTCCTGCCTCTGCCTCCCCTGTGCTTGAGTTTCAAGATGTATGCCACCACACCTGGTGTGAAACAGTGTTTCCTTGAGTGTGTGTCTGGTGCCCAGAAAGGTCAGAAGAAGGTGCTGGATCCCCTGTAGCTGGTGTTGTGGATGGTTGGAACCAACATAAGGGTGCTGGGGCCTGAACTCCAGTCCTCTGAAAGAGCAACCAGTTAGCCATCTCTCCAGTCCTGGTATTGCTTACTAATCTCTTAGTAAATATAGGTCTTGTTCTACTCAGATATATAGTTACGGGTAATCTTGAGCCTCTGCTCTTCCTGCCTCCACTTAACAAGTGTTGGGATACGGTAGAGGCTACCAACACCGATACCAGCTCCCTCACTCTGCCGGCGCTGGAGCCATGGCTTTCTGCATGCACCTTACCAAACCAACCGAGCCACACCCCAGCCTTTATTTTTTTTTTTCCAGACAGGGTTTCTCTGTGTAGCCTTGGCTGTCCTGGATTCACTTTGTAGACCAGGCTGGCCTCGAACTCACCTGCCTCTGCCTCCCTGAGTGCTGGGATTACGGGTATGAGCCACCACGCCCAACTGGTCGCTAACTTTCTTGTAAAATGTTTTATTATAGCTGGGCATAGGCACCCAATTTTTTTTTTTTTACTTTGTGTGTGTGTGTGTGTGTGTGTGTGTGTGTGTGTGTTCGTTCGACTGTGAGCAACATGGCGCCTTTGTGGCAGTCAGAGTTCAACCTGCACCAGTTGATTCTTTTCTTTTAACACGTAGATCTCAGGGACTGAATTCAGGTTGTGAGGCTTGGGAGCAGGTGGCTGTCACTATGCCATTTTCCCATACTTTTACAGACTGAGATAATATGCCACAGTAAATTGTGTTTGAGTTGCTTAATACTTATTGTATTAAACTGAGGTTTGATCATTTTTAAAACTTTATGGAATTATGTTTAAATCCATATATGCTAACCTATCCAGCAAGTCCATATTTGAATATCCAAGTCCCATCTAGAATCTAGGAAACATTTAAAACTGTACATGTTTACTTATCTTTCTCCTAAGACGTCTTTACAGTTTTCAGAACATTCTCTAATTCTCTTTCTTTTGTTTTTCAAGACAGGGTTTCTCTGTGTAGCCCTGGCTGTCCCGGAACTCTTAAATGTAGACCAGGCTGGCCTTGAACTCAGAAAATGGCTGCCTCTGCCTCCCAAGTGCTAGGATTAAAGGCTTTAGCTACTATGTCCTGAGCCACTATGCCCTTCCCTAATTATTATTTTTATTTAGTGTTTTTTTTTTTTATCACTGTTGCTTATGTGTGTGATGTGTGTAAACGTTACGGCATGTGTGAGAGTCAGAGATAATTTGTGAGAGTTGGCTCTATCCTTCCACCATGGGTTCTGGGTATTAATCTCAGGTCCTCAGGCTTTTGAAATAAAGCTTTTACCCATCAAGCCATTTTGCTGGCCTATGTTTCCTAGTTTTACCGTCTGCTAAATCACTCTGGATCCAAGATCTCTCAGGTGTTAATCCTGTGTGTGGATATTATTCTTTTCTCATTCTGTTTATCTCATTGCTTCCCCTGACCTTAAATCCCTGCGCCTGTCTTGACTCTTATTGTCCATGTCTGTGTGTGAATCTTATTCAGTGCACAACACAGTCTGGCTGGCAATGTATTTTTTCTGTTCGGTCCCCCATTCAGTTAAGGCTGGTGTAGAATTTGGTAACTCCATTTCCCCCCCCTACCCCCCCCAGTCCAGAGACCAAGCTGTGGGTGGAAGTGCCGCTCAGACAACACTATCTTAGAATGCCAATGTCTTCCAGCCACCTACATTCCAGGGAATTTTGAAAATATCCTTTGTTCCAGCCCCACACAAGAAAAAATCTTATCAGGCAAAGCCAAGGTGGAAGCTAAGCAGTATTGTCTGAAGTCGCCTTATTCTTTCTCCTCACTGGCGTTTCCCGAATCAAAGGCCCTTTATTTGGGGTATGGGGGCAAGGAGCAGATTTGCTGTTTTGAAGGATGTCAAGGGCCCTTTGAGGAGGTGGGGCACACTAATCTTGTATTCATGGGGTTAGGGCAGCTGTTCACTCTCTCCCTTTCATGTCTCCGTATTTCTCTGAATCAGTTAGTCTTGGTTTCCACCTGGCTTTGCGCTTCAGCCCTCCTACCTGTCCTCTTTTGTCAACCAACTGTCTCCTGACTGCCAGCCCCCTAGCTTTCAGACTTCTTAGTTCCCGGCATGGTGGCTCAAGGCTGACCTGTCTGACGGCAGAAGCCGGAGGGGAGGAGACGATGGGCACACGATAAACTGGAGGACACTTTCCATTCTCAGGCCTCCACCCCCAAAACTATATGAAGGCCTTCTTATTGGGGTCAGGATGAACGCGAGCCAGAGAGAGCACATGGGGACGCAAAAAGGAAAGATGCAGGCAAGAAGCCTAGCAAGGAGAAATGCGGAGGGACAAGGCGGGAGGGTCCCTAGAGAGCAGGGTCGCCTAAGTCGCTGATGGAAGTGAGGAAGTATCGCGCAGCCTCTGACAGCCCAGCCCAGCTGAGGCCCCCTGGTTTCCTGTCTCTCTTCTCCGGTTGTCTTCCTTCCTGTTTGTGACACTTCTGCACAGGACCTCTTCTCTGTCAGCCTGTACGTGTGTCTGTGTGTGTGTGTCTTGTGTCCGAGTCTCAGCGACTGGCCGTGGTTCTTTCCATCTCCAGCCTGACTCTGGTCTCCTGCTCACCCTCTCCGTTTAGCTCTGGGTGGGCCGTGCGCTCGGCGCCCCACCCCCTGCAGTACTATTGGTGGAGAGGTGGCGAGAAGGCGGGGTCTAGCCCGCAGCTGGGGATTCTATTGGTCGCAGGGACCGAGAGGCGGGCTGGAGGCGGGTCCGGCTGGGAGGCGGGCGGGGCGGCTGGGGCCGAGCCCAGACCTCCGGGCGGTCGCATTGTTTTCCTCCGCGGATCTGCGGCGAGGGTAGGGGCTTGCACTCGCACCTAAGGCTCCCGCCACCTGACAGCGCCCTGGAGCCTAAATCGAAGCACCACTCTGACGGGACTCTCGTCGCATCTCGCCCGAGCCCCAAGCACGGATTGCGAACTCTACGCGGCGCGGAGCAAGGAGCCGCCGGGGGCTCCCTGGACCTCGCTGACCCGGATCTCCGAGCAAGTACCTTGGGGTAGGGGTGTAGCTTCAGGGAGGGGCAGGAGCGCCACAAGAGGGGTCAAGCTTCTGAGTGTCACGGGGACCCGAGTGAGTCCAGCGTGCCTTGGCAGAGAAAGGGTCAGCGGAGTTAGGGTGCGTGGAGGAGGAGGCGACCGCGGCCGAGCCCAGCTGCACTGCTGGGCGCAGGCTGTAGGCTTCTTTTCCCACTGGTCTCAGTTCGGTCCCGCAAGATTGGGGGTCACGAAAGAGGGGTTTTTGTTTGTTTGTTTGTTTGAGGCACGCACGATGCAGAGGGTGGAAAGCCCAGCACCTTGCCTCCCCCGCGGGAAACTGAGGCTCCGAGACCTGTGGAGAAGTAGAGCTCCTCGATGCTCCCGCGGGCATGGGAAGGGGGTTAAGTCATTCTGGACTTTGGTGTCAGGGTTGCTTCGCCGTCCTTGTGCAAGCTGGAGTCTGAGCACTCCCAGGGGGAGGGGTCGGCTTGGGCAAAGAGTCCAGGAGTGGGACCGCGGAGAAGCATCAGTCCCCGCGCCCACCTCCACGCTTCACCCCAACTCCGCCCGGGGCTTTGTTAGGCTGGTCTTCTACGGAGGAGAGCGGGCCTGGCGATAGCATCCCAGCTCACCTACCCGCTTCGCGCGGGCCTAGGGCCCGCCCTCGGCTGTTCCCAGCCTCAACCTCTGTTTCCCTGGACTGGAAGACCCGCCTCTGTTCCCCAACCCCAGAGCCCATTCCCTCTCATCCGCGCCTGAAGGCCCCTCCAGCCCCTCCTCTCGCTAACGTGGCTCTGGGACCGGGTCCCGGCCCAGACGCTGCTTACCCGCCCCTCGTCGGAGCCCCGATCCAGTGAGGGGGAAACACGTCGAGCCCCTGGCCCCAGGCCTACCTCACGCTAAGCGCACTCGAAGCTCCAGACACCTGGTTTATCGCGTTGGGGGCGGGTGGGAGGGAGGGAGGCTAAGTACAAAGCCTGGGATTGAGAGCCAAGGGTAGGGTGAAAGGGTTTTGAGGCTCAGCGCACCCCTGAGCCTTCTAAGGAAGGTGGGTTGGGGCTGGCGACCATGCCTATGGCTTCCTGCTATTGTCCCCGGCCGGCCTCCCCATTCCTTCCCCAGCTTTTCTAGACACCGGCTATGACCTCGGCCACTCCCCAGAGGTGGCTGCACGGGCTAAGATGAAAGAAGGGGGCTGTTTCATCTTTCTTTCAAGGGGAGGACCCGAAAGGAGAGTGGCCAGGTCTCTCCTTGGGATTTCTCCAGGTCACAGAATGCCTGTCCCTAGGCCAGGGATTGAATAGGAGCCACCCAGATGTTGCTCCCCCAAACAGCTATGGGAAGCCCTCTTAAGGATGTATCATACTCGAGTCTAGTAGGCCAAGGAAAAGGCCAACCAAGTGTTTTTAGAGGCTGGACTAACCCAGCTTAAAGTGAGCGTATGTTGGGGGTCCTTAGTGTGAGAGGTTAGGTGGGAGGGCAGCAAGGCTTGCTTTCTGGAAATAAGGGGATGAGGGTGCTTGCTATCAGAGCATTTTGCTTGGTAATGAAGAGCATGCAAATTAGATGCAAATTAGCCTCTATTGTCCCTAGCTAGGGCGCTTTTGCAGGAAGGCTGTTGGATTCTGAAGGTTTTAACATGGGAGTGGTCATCAGGCCCCACAACTCCCAAACCACCCTTTTCCTAAGACTGGTCCTGCAGTGGCAAGAGATTCTGGCCAAAACGACACCCTCATATCTTCCAGCGTGAAGCCACTCTCATTCTGTAACCAAACAAAACGTGCCCCCCCAATGAGTCTCCCCAAAACTGGCTTTCAACAGATTTTCCCAAAATTTGTACATTTACTTTTAAAGGATGTGGTAAGGGAGATGTGATGTAGTGTTTTCCTTTCTTTTGTTCCCTCTTCCCTTAGATCAGAGGGCTCCTATCTCCCTTCATCCCCCACAGGACCCACCACCCCAGGTAAGGAGCAGGCAATGACTGCTGAGTGTAGGGCATAGAAGCAGTCTCCGCCAGGGACCAGAAAGAGGGTCTTGCCAGAGACCAAAGTTGTTTCCAGGGTGAAGACAGCAGTTGCCCAGGGCAACTTGAGGGGGGACAGGTAGGCGAGCAAAGGAGACAAACTGTGCCCCTTTCTCTTCTCCTGGGAGTACCAGCATCTGGAAACATGGGTTGGGGGAGGGAGGAAGGCTTGGCCTTTCAAGGGAGGGGTCCTTAGCTAGCTAACTGCTCTGCCTCTGGGGAAGGGGGGGGGTCATCATTAGGTGTTTCTACCCTGTCCCTTCCTCCAGCTCTCTTGGGGCCCCACCTGACGTCAACCTCCCCCCCAGTGACGCCAGACTGGGCTTGGGTGGACACTTGGGTCCTGGCTTCAAGAGTGGAATTACGGGGGAGATGGCAGGAGGCTTGCCCTGTAAGCCCAGAGTTTCTCCTTTAGAAGACTTGGAGTGGACAACCAAGGCGTGTTGTCATCCGCCGCAAAAGAAAGCACTGCTAGCCCCCTGACCTGAGTAATGGAGCCTCTTCAGCCCCTCACTTTAATTTCAAGGGAAGGCAGGAGGCTGGTATGCACCCAGCGTGGGTCCAAGCAGGGTCAGCTGGCTGGGGGATGCTGGGGGTGGGAAGGAGACCTGTCAGCACTCCTTTCACCGTATCCATCTTTTCTTGGACTTTGGGCTACAATTGCCTGTCATTGAATTATTTATATTTCAATTTCAGAGGCAGCCTGATGAGGGAAGAAGGGGCAAGCGGGGCACGTTCAGCCATTTCTTCTTACTGGTCCTTTCTATCCTTCGCTCTGCATAGGGGGTGGGTGTGCTTTTCTCCCCACATTGAGAACATGGGTTGGTTCCTAGGAGCCAGGGAGGCAACGGGGGGCTCCAGGCTTGGGGGGGGCCCACAGTGGTCGAGGAGACAGCTGCAGCCAGAGCTATATTTAGCCTCTGATCTGGCTTTGATGCAGATTCATTTTTGGCTAAGACAGGCCCTCCAAGCACACCCCCATTCCCTCCCTGCCCAGCTTCTTCCTCGCAATGGGAATGGCCCCTGAAGTCTGAGCTTAGGCTGGGTCAGTGACCCCCAGGCTGTTTGTCCCTCTCCTTCTGTTCTTTCTCAGCCCTAGACAGGGCCATGGCTGCTGCACAGCTGCCTCTGCCTGGGCTCAGTGCCTGCATTACTCCCAGGGTGCTGTGGGGGTCTGTGAGGGGAGGGGAGAGCAGACTCGGTGTCCTCTTCCTCCTCCTAGTGCCAAGGAGTCACTATTTATAATTTTAAGGCTTCAGTATCTAATTATAGCTGAGAAGGGGGTTAGCACAAGGGGGGCCAGGAGGTGTCACCTATCCCAGACCCAGGCAGGAGAGAGGAGGGAAGGCTGGGAGGGGCAGTGATCTGTTCTGTCCTTACCTGGGGTCACACCGGCAGGCTTCACACCAACCAGTTCAGCCCAGTTGGAGAGGGAAGGGCCTTGAGTGACAGGGACAGCTGGCTGGGAGTGAGGCGGAGATGGTTCTTTGCCCCACCCCACAGGGTCTTCTGGGGATAGACCTGGGGAGGAGTCTGCCTCAGACGAGGGTAGAGAGAACTTAGTCCCTTCCCCCACTTTTCTGTCTCCCCTTTCAGGGCCAGCATATGGGTGAGGGGGTACCCCCTGGGGCTTGAGCTGCCCCGCACAGGATGCCCCGTGCCCTCCACTCCATGCCCTTGCTGCTGCTGCTGTTGCTGTCACTCCCCCACGCCCAGGCCGCCTTTCCCCAGGACCCCACCCCTCTGTTGACCTCTGACCTACAAGGTGAGTGCCCCACCCACTCTACCCTCTGGGGGAAGCAAGTAGAGAAATAGACCCTTATGTGGGAGGAGGCGAGGTGTGGGAATGGTAGCAGTCTCAAGGAAGCAAAGCGGAACAAACAGGTGGAATGAGCTGGAACCACACGTTCGTCATCCCCGGGCTTTGCTTCTTCACTCAGAGGTGGTGTTGCTAGGTGGCTAAGAATGTGACCTCTAGCGCAACGGGATGGTGCGTGCTCACTTGGGAGGTTGAGGGAGGAAGATTGCTACAAGTCTGAGGACAGTTTGAACTATGTAGTGAGTTCCAGACCAGATGGGGTTACATTGCAAGACCCTGTCTCAACAGACAAACATAAGAAATGTAAGTTCTTAGCCAAACCATAGCAGGTTTGAATCCCTGCTCGGCCACTCACCAGCCGTGTGACCTCGGTTAGTGTTATATAACCTTTCTTTGCCTCAGTTTCCGTATCTGTGAAAAAAGATGACAATCATAGTGTTGTACCTTACGGAGTTATTTAGAGAGTAAGTGAGATAATAGATGGAACATAATGAGGCAGAGTCCTGAGAACACTGTCTGGCCCAAATTAAGCACTTCATGTTTGTGTGTTATTCTTAGCTACTGAGTGGCGTCCTCTGCCAGTTTGGTGGCTCCCAACACCTCTTACTTCCCTCTCTGCCCACCAGTGAGCCAATGTGTCCCCATGACAGAAACCATAAACCCATCCTTTCTGAGAAAAATCTTCATTTGTTCGGGTCTGTGTTATAGATGTTGGGTTTGGAGTAATTTCAGTTGGGCTATTGGGTGTGATTGCTGGGGGACAGATAAGAATAGCAAACACTACGTCAGATGCAGCTCTCAGCACTCTGTGGACATTAAGTCATCTTTAAACCCTGGGTTTCCCCTAAACACTAATACCTGTGGCTTCCATGCCCAGACCAGGTTGGACAATTGAGTTTGGTCAGAAGAAGAGGAACCTTGGAGTGGTGAAAAGTCTTGAGGGGAGGACTTGAAGAGGTGTGGGAGAAGTGTGTGTGTGTGTGCGTGTGTGTGTGCGCGCGCGGGTGCGCACAGGAGCTATTGTATGACAAACTTTTCCTGGGGAGATGAAACACTCTTGTCTACTCAGCCCAGACAGGGAGGCTATGGCAGACCAAAGTATGGATACCGTCAAAGTCCAACTTGGTGAACCAATAAGTTTTCTGGGTTTACTTACAGGAATATGGGTGAGGGGTTACTTACAGGAACAGAAATGACTCAAGGACAGCTGCATCAGCAAAGTCCACCCCAGCATGGGCAATAGCTCCCCAAAGCTGGAAAAGCTGGAGCTTACTGCACAGTCTGCAGGCAGCTCAGCAGACTGGAGAACATGCTTTCCAGGAGCCTCTGTTAGTCTTGTCCAGGCAGCTGGGCTGGTCTCAGAGGGTTTTTTGTTTATTTGTTTGTTTGTTTTGCTTTGTTTTATTTTGTTTTTTCCTACTCTGAAGCTTCTTCTTTGCAGTGGTGGGAGGGTGGGATCCCAGCTTTCATTGTTTACTTTGGCAGGGAGCAGGCTTAGTGAATCTGGTCAGTTTCAGGGAGTTCTTCAAGCTATTTTTTAGTTATTTACCTGGGGGATAGAATGCTTTAATTTCATGGAGGTCACAGGAGGTGGGTCCCCTGGAGTTGGAGTTAGGGTTGGTTGGGTGCTGGGAATCAAACTCTGGACCTCTGGAAGAGCAATGCATGCCCTTAACCACTAAGCTATCTCCAGCCCTTTGAAAGGGACTTTCTAATACAAAGGTAGTTTTAAGAAGGGACTTGGCTCAGCTCCGGAGTCAGACAGACTTGATAGAAGCCTTGCTGCCTGCCTGGTAGTTATGGAAGTCCCTCTGTGCACTCAGCCGGTGTGAGGACCTACTCATAAGGTTAAAATATTAAGGAAGGTAACTCATTCAGATGACTAACACAGTGCCTGATGATTAAATGCTCAGTTGGTGTTCTTTTTGCTTAATAGTTATTTTTTTTTGGGGGGGGGACATGCTCATGCTAAAGGACAACTAATGTGGAACTCGTTCTCTGCCCTCACTTGGTGACTCAGGTAGTTAGGCTTGGCGGCCAGTATCTTTAGCCAGAGCCATTTCATTGTCTCCTTTCTTTCTTTCCTTTCCTTTTTCCTCCCTTGAGACAGCCCTGGCTGTCCTGGACTCGCTTTGTAGACCAGGCCGGCCTCTGCCTCCTGAGTGCTGGGATTACGGGTGTGCGCCATCACGCCCAGCAGCATTTTATCTGGTATACTGGCCTGGTACTTGCTATGTAACCAAGGCTGGCCTTGAACTCCCAGCAGTCCTCCTGCTTCAGATTTCCCAGTACTGGTGTACACCTCTATGCCTAGCTGTTTTGAGCCCTGGCTGGGTCTCATCCAGTAGGGGAGGGAGTCAGGAAGTGTGTGTTGCCTCAGCTGCCATCCTCAGTGTTCCTCTGCACCCTCTAGGTGCCTCTCCATCATCTTGGTTCCGGGGCCTGGAGGGTGATGCGGTGGCTGCAGAACTTGGGCTGGACTTTCAGCGATTCCTGACCTTGAACCGGACCTTACTTGTGGCCGCCCGGTAAAATGGCCGAGCACAGTTGTGGGGCAGACGTGCATGCTCCTGGGCAGACATGGGACCTGTATGGCCACTGCAGCATCTTGCAGGGCACACATGCAGGTGCACAAGCCATGGGGCATGGACATTCCTGGACACAGAGAACAAATTCCAAGGCGTGGAGTAAGGGGGAGGCTAGGGAGTAGGGATTTTGTGTGGCTTGGCCCTGAGCAGGTGACCACGGGTAAGATGGGGCTAAGGAGCTCAGGTGGGTGCCTGGGCTCTGACCCCTGCTTACCTACCCTTCAGGGATCACGTTTTCTCCTTCGATCTTCAAGCCCAGGAAGAAGGGGAGGGGCTGGTGCCCAACAAGGTAGGGGCTCTATGTGAGGAGGCGCAGGCAGGGAGACAAAGCTGGGGAAGGGGTAATGGAGGTCCTGTGGGTTGGGAAAAGCACATAAAAAGGACAGGTCCAGGTTGCCCTATGACCTCCCATCTTGTTCTCCCTTCAGTTTCTGACATGGAGGAGCCAAGATATGGAGAATTGTGCTGTTCGGGGGAAGCTGACGGTGAGGACTGGAGTGTAATTGGAGGGAAGGCGAGGACTGCCTCCAGGTAGTGAGCCACCATGACCATTTTGTACTCCCTTTCCATTCTAGCCCAGAGGACAAAGGGAAGGAAACAGAATTCACACTCTTTAGTTCCCTTTAAAACACCCCAGGAAAAAGAAAAGGGAGGTTCAGAGAGACCAAAGAACTTGCTGAAGGCTAGAACGCCAGTAAACAGCTTGAGACCTTAGCTGCACATTGCTCTGACTGGCCCAAGAGTAGCAGCCTTACTTCCTGTGAGCCCTGACTTCAGTCCTAGGCCTGTCACTGACCTAGAGTTTTGGGTTCCCTAGGACGAATGCTACAATTACATCCGTGTTCTTGTTCCCTGGGACTCGCAGACACTCCTTGCCTGTGGAACAAACTCATTCAGCCCCATGTGCCGCAGCTACAGGGTACGGGGTACAAGGAAAAGGACTGGGAGGAGAATCCAAAATAAACAGTCAGTGTGATGGGAAGAGACGGGCACCTGGGAACAGGCCGGGGCATACTTGGAATGCAAGAGTGCAGAAGGGACTGGGGAGGGAGCTGAGTGGGAGTGGGCTGTAGGGCCAGACTCTAAGACCCCAAGGTTCCAGGAATCTGCCTCCTTTCCCCCCAGATAACATCACTGCAGCAGGAGGGTGAGGAGCTGAGTGGGCAAGCTCGGTGCCCCTTTGATGCCACCCAGTCCAATGTGGCCATATTTGCAGGTGTGCGCCTGGGCATGTGAAAAGCAGGCATGTGGCTGGGGGGAGCTCCTCTCCCAACTTGGTCTTTCCCCCATGTCCTCGAGTGGAGGGTGGAGGCAGGGGCTGGGACCAGGCCTGGGTAGATGCGCAGGCACAGCAGTTGTGGGCCCTGAGCTTCCCGTGACCCCGCTCCCCTCATCCCTCCAGAGGGCAGTTTGTACTCAGCCACAGCAGCAGACTTCCAGGCCAGTGACGCTGTGGTCTACAGGAGCCTTGGACCTCAGCCCCCGCTCCGTTCTGCAAAGTATGACTCCAAGTGGCTTCGAGGTCAGTCACCCTGGGGGTCAGTCTATGCCCGGGTGGGACTGAAACAGGACTGTGCGGGGCGGTGAGGGTGTGTTAATGGGTGTGGGGGGAGACAGTAGATACGGAAGCCCCTTCCTGTCATCCTCTGCCTTAGAGCCACACTTTGTCTATGCTTTGGAACATGGAGACCACGTCTACTTCTTCTTCCGGGAGGTTTCTGTGGAAGATGCTCGCCTGGGGAGGGTAAGGAATTGAGCACCAGGGGTAGCTGAATGGCCGGAGGGTTCTTTTGGGTCCTGAGGGAGGTTCTTGGCTCTTACCTCCAAAACAAATTTCTAGGGCTCTTGGCCCCTCTCCACATAACTTTGCATAACTTCCAGCTCTCATCTTCTGGCTATAACTCTCACCTCAACCCAAGTTGACCCGTTATACCATTCCCTTTCTTTGCTGTGACCCTTAACATTTGGAGGTCTTAACTCTTCCCGCACATTTCAAGCAGCTGCCACGTGGCTCTCTCCATATCTTCTTTCAGGTACAGTTTTCCCGGGTAGCCCGGGTGTGCAAACGTGACATGGGTGGCTCTCCTCGGGCCTTGGATCGCCACTGGACATCCTTCCTCAAGCTGAGGCTCAACTGCTCTGTCCCTGGGGACTCCACCTTCTACTTTGACGTCTTACAGGCCTTAACTGGGCCTGTGAACCTGCATGGCCGCTCTGCTCTCTTTGGGGTCTTCACTACTCAGACCAATAGGTTGGTACCAAGCAAACTGTGTGATCCAGTTATCTATCCCTCCCCAAAACGTCTGTCCAGCATCCCCTGTAATGCCTACTGAGGATGAAGTGCCAAGCAAGCGCAGGCTCCCCTTCCCCCAGTCTCTCCCTCTAACCCGGCAGCGCACACAGGCAGCCTCCACTTCTCACCTGGCAGGAGCTGTGCAGTCCCTGTCAACATCTACCTTGCATCTTTTCTGGCTCCCTCAGCATTCCTGGGTCTGCCGTCTGCGCCTTCTACCTGGATGACATTGAACGTGGGTTTGAGGGCAAGTTCAAGGAGCAGAGGAGTCTGGATGGGGCCTGGACTCCTGTGTCTGAGGACAGGGTCCCCTCACCCAGGTACCCGGGGTGCAGGTGGCTTTTGTGGGGCCCGTCCTTAATGTTGGGTTGTGAAGAGGGCTAAGGTCACTGTGGCCCGGGGACAAGGCCACCATGGGTTGGACTAAGGAGCTGCAAGAGGGAAGGGAAACAATGGTGCACATCTGTCTGTCTGCAGGGGAGTGACGGTGACCAACCGTGTCTGAGAACAGGGGGACACACAGCTTAATTAAGCCCCGTTCTCTGCCCTAAGGCTGCCCCTTCCATGTGCCCACCAGGCCAGGGTCCTGTGCAGGTGTGGGTGGAGCTGCCTTTTTCTCCTCCTCTCAAGACCTACCTGACGATGTCCTGCTCTTCATCAAGGCCCACCCACTGCTGGATCCCGCTGTGCCACCTGCCACCCATCAACCCCTCCTCACTCTCACCAGCAGGTGACCACTGCCTCCCGCCCGCAGCCACTCTCTTCTGTCTCTTGTGGGGCCCATGAGCCAAATCACGTTGGTGTGGGGGTGGGGACTGTGAAGGAATGATGGAGTGGGAAGCAGGACATCTGGGCTGTCCTTGAGATACTCAAGCTGTACTAGGTACGTTGTCCTCACCTGAAGCCTGTTGCTCCAGGGCTCTACTGACCCAGGTAGCTGTGGACGGCATGGCTGGGCCCCACAGAAACACCACAGTCCTGTTTCTTGGCTCCTCTGATGGGACAGTACTGAAGGTGCTGCCTCCAGGGGGACAGTCTCTGGAACATGAGCCTATCATATTGGAAGAGATCAATGCCTATAGCCCTGCCCGGTGAGTCCTCTGTGGGGGTGGGTCCCTGCAGGAAAGAGGTGGGATGCCTGGTGGGTGATGGAGAAACGGGGATAAGTGGGTGGACAGTCCAGTGTTGGCTTGGCAGCATTCGAGGCCTTGCGGTAGGGAAAGGGACTTGGGGAGAAGGCTCCCCCGCCTTGGGTAAGGTGGTGCCATGGGCCGTGCTTAGTTGTTCTGTGCACCTCTTCCAGCTGCCACTTCTTTCTGTCCATCTGCCTCGTCTGGGGAAAAGGCAGCCTCACCTTCCCCATTCTAGTTCCTTGTGGCATCATATTAGGTGCAGTGGGAAGCGTTCAGCCCAAGCTGCAAGACGGATCATAGGGCTGGAGCTGGACACTGAGGGTCACAGGCTTTTTGTGGCCTTTCCTGGATGTATCGTCTACCTCCCTCTCAGCCGCTGTGCCCGCCATGGGGCATGTCAGAGGTGAGAGGAACCTAAGGAAGCCTAGCTAGGCTTCCTGGGCTAGTAGGAACACAGAAAAATCCCCAAGTCTTGAGGGCGGCGAGAAAATGGAGGAGAGAGTTGGGTACCACAGGTAGTCTGTAAGTGGGCAGCAACCAGGGTCTGGGATAGATTGGGGTGGAGGGGATGGAAGTATAGGCCCAGGAGCCTCTGGTAATGCAAGATGAGTGGAACTGGCCATGGGCTGTGGTAAGTGGAGGGTACCAGCCTCACACGGCTCAGTCTCCCCCCAGGAGCTGTCTGGCTTCCCGGGACCCATACTGTGGATGGCATCGACTCAGAGGCTGTGTGAATATCAGGGGATCTGGCTGGTGAGTGAGGAGCCCCGGCTCCTGAGGAGCGTGTTCGGCAAAGTGTGCGCCGCAGTGAGCCACCCCCTTTTCTTCTAGGACCGATGCTGATCTGACTGGGAACCAGGAATCCATGGAGCATGGTGATTGCCAAGGTAAACACAGGACGGCTACAGCCACAGCTCGAAGTTGCATATGGCTCTGGTGGCTGCCGACAGCGCCCCAGGCTCGGGCATTTGTCATTCTCGGCGTCTGTACCGCAGTTACCTCTGTCACTTCTTCATGAAGCTTTCCCTTTTCCTCATTCTCACCCTCTCTGCCATAGGTGGAGCAACCGGAAGTCAGTCTGGCCCTGGAGATTCTGCTTATGGTGAGTCTTTTGGCCTCAGTGTCCTTCCTTTCCCCTTGCGTAGCCCACACAACCGTATCCGTTTTGGCTATACGCAGACCAGCGCCTTGAACGGCCAGAGGGAGACACTGGAATTCTGGGCTCCTGGGTTCCAAAGAGGTGGGGGTGGGGGCTCGGTGGTGCCAGGACAGCGTAAGTCTCACTGGTGCTGACCTGGTCTCTGTTACCAGTGCTTCTGGGTTCTGGCCCTTCCCCTGAGACCCCCAGTTCCCCCAGAGATGCCCACCCAGGGCCCCAGTCTTCTACTCTTGGAGCTCACACGCAGGGTAAGGGGGTTACCTGGGAGGGACAGGAGTGCAGTGTGGACCTGCTGAGTCTCTGAGAATTCTAAGCCGGGTGCCGATTGGTGTTTGATGCCCACTAACACCTGTTTGGAACCTCCCTTCACCACAGCTGGACGTCCCAGCCAGTGTCTTGCAGTTTGACAGTTGTTCTTGGCATGGCTACAGTGGCTAAGCCTGGTACGGGGATACCGCAGACCCATGCTCTAGCCTGTGTGTTTAGGGGTCCCGGGAAATGACTCAGACTGGAATGAAGCTGAGCAGCAGCATGAAAACTTGCTGTTGGCCCCCCAGTGCCCGTTCTGCGCACCGCCTGCCCTGCCGTAAAGCTGAGCCTCCTCCATCCTTCTCGGTCGGCAGGCGTGCGCACAGACCTTCCCCCCGCCTCAGCCTACCGCTCCATCCCCATCCCACTCCTCCTGGCCTGTGTGGCGGCAGCCTTCGCCCTGGGCGCCTCCGTCTCCGGCCTCTTGGTGTCCTGCGCTTGTCGTCGCGCGAATCGCCCTCGGAGCAAGGACATCGAGACCCCGGGGCTGCCGCGTCCTCTCTCCCTCCGCAGTCTGGCCCGGCTGCACGGTGGCGGTCCTGAGCCCCCGCCTCCGCCCAAGGATGGAGACGGAGCGCAGACGCCCCAGCTCTACACTACCTTCCTGCCCCCGCCCGAGGGTGGGCCCCCGCCGGAGCTGGCCTGCCTGCCCACCCCGGAGTCCACGCCCGAGCTGCCGGTGAAGCACCTCCGCGCCTCCGGGGGACCCTGGGAGTGGAACCAGAACGGGAACAACGCTTCGGAGGGCCCGGGCCGCCCTCGGGGCTGCAGTGCGGCGGGCGGGTCGGCGCCCCGCGTGCTGGTGAGGCCCCCGCCTCCGGGCTGCCCGGGGCAGGCGGTGGAGGTGACGACGCTGGAGGAACTGCTGCGCTACCTGCACGGCCCGCAGCCGCCCAGGAAGGGCGCCGAGCCGCCGCCCCCCGCCCCGTTCCCCGCGAGGCCGCCCGCCGCGGAGCCCGGCGCCGCCCTGTTCGCGGACTCCAGCCCGCTGCCGCGGGACTGCGTGCCGCCGCTGAGGCTCGACGTGCCGCCCGGAGGCAGGCGCGCGGCCCCCGGCGCACGGCCCGCCCTGTCGGCCCCCGCCCCGCGCCTGGGCGTCGGCGTCGGCCGCAGACTGCCCTTCCCCACGCACCGCGCGCCCCCGGCTCTGCTCACGCGGGTCCCCTCGGGAGGCCACGCCAGGTACTCCGGGGGGCCCGGGAGGCATCTCCTGTACCTCGGCCGGCCCGACGGCTACCGCGGCCGCTCCCTCAAGAGGGTGGACGTCAAGTCTCCGCCGGCTCCCCAGCCGGCCCTCGCCGCCCCGCAGCCGCCCGCGCCGCACGGCGGCCAGTTCAACTTCTGACGGCAGCCGCGGGCGCCCGTCGAGAACTGGAGGCCGCCGGCCCGCCCGGACCCCCGAGAGTCTCCCGGGGCCCCCCTCTCGCCCCGGTTTATTTATTGACTGTACTCCCCCCTGGCCCAGGGAGGGGGCGAGGAGCTCGCCGCCCGGAGCGCCAGCATTTCGGGGGAGCTGGCTGCCCCCCGCTCCCCGCTCCCTTCCAGCCACGCTGCCTTAACTCGCCGCTCCGGGCTCCCGCCGACTGGGCCCCGGGCGGGCCGGCCGGGGCTGGAGCCGCGCGCTGTGTACAGAGTCCTCGGGCCTCGTGGGGCCGGGACGTGCCTCCTCCTACTGTGTAGGAGCCCCCCCAACACCCCGTCTTCCCAATACAGCGTGTCCCCCCACCCCCAGCCGCTGCCTGACTTTTCTCGCGGTGCGGGAGGGGGAGGAGGGCGGGGCGGGGCGGGCCCGCCCGGCCCCTCTGGGTGCCCGCGCCCCTGAATGCCTGCCTTCACCTCACCTCGGGCCCCCGAGTCTCTCCGGAGTAATTGGCTTGGCGGCTGTCCCACCGGGGTTAATCAGGAAAGGTTTCCTGAAGGAAGGAGGCAAGCGACCTGGTGGGGGTGGGGGGGTGAGCCAGGGCCCAGGAGAGTAGCGGGGTACAGATGGGGGGCGCTGGGGAAAGGCACTCGGCACGTTTCTGAATAGAGGTCAGGCACCTTTTTACGGCTTACGCTGTGGGGTGGGGGAGGGAACTTTTGGAAAAATAAAACGAAGCTGCTGCGTGATTTGAATTTCACATCAGCAAATCTTGTCCTAAAAGAGAAAACTGGGCTTGGAAGGGTTTGGGTTGCTTGAGCCTTAGGATGCAAAACAAAACAAAAACCCGCAGATGAGCCCTGTGAGAGGCAGGGGTGTGCCCCAGCAACTGGTTCCCTAATGGGCCGTTCCAGCTGCTTGCTAGAGCAACTGCTCGGTGTGGCCCTCGCGATGCTCCTTTCCTCTGGCTGCAGATACTTGTACAGTATCCTGGGTACCAAAGGGAGGGATGGCCCGGAACGCTTCTCCCACCCACCACCCTGGCGCTAGGACCACTTAAAGCCTCTCGTGGGTGCTGGCTGCACTGGAGGATTTGCTGGAATTTGGCAGGCGCGTGACGGCAGCATCCGCCCTGCTCCAGCGCCAGGCCGGTTCGCGTTGGCGCCTCCCAGAGGCCCGACCAAGCCCTGCAGCTGAATAAGCCGCCAGTTCTCTGGTGGAGGAGGGGAAACTGCTGAGAACAGTTTTGGCCAAAGAGTTCCGGAGTGTATTGTTTACCCTTGAGATCCTAACTCTGCCTTAAGCCTCCTTTCTCATCTGCAGTAACACTGTCGAGAGGCTCAAGTACTGTCATGTGCAAACGCTTTGTGAAAGAGAAACCGCGAAACGGTGGTTCCTCCTGTGTCACTCGTCTAAGCCCTGTATGCCAGAGTTTGTAGCTTTTCCTAGACACCCGTTTCTCTTCGTATTGTAAATTCGACTTAGAAAAAATTTTTCCCTTCTAGGTTTTTACCTCTTTGAATGTTTCTTAGTGCAGTTCAGTTAAGATTAGGCTAATTGGCAAGGGTCCTTCCGAGAGTCTGACATTTCTTAGCTTGCAGCTTTTTTGTCAGGTTCAGTTTATTTCTCTTTGGGGACCTTAAGCTAAGATGGGCCGTTGCTAGTGTCCTAAACAGTGCTGGGGCACAGTTGAAGGAGGGAGTATCTTTTTCATTCCTTTGGCTGCATTAATCTCTTCAAAACATGATGGCTAGTGTAGGACACCCCTGTGAATGGGCATAAAGATCTTGAAATCTGGGGTATAGCTAGTCTCTCCCAAAAGATGAAGAAGAGGGAGAGCAAGGTGGCTCAGCGGCTAAAGGGCCTGCCTGCCTAGTTAGGTTGCCGGAAGCTCAGCTCAAGGTGGAAAGGGAAGTAACTGTCTAAAATTATCCTCTGACCTCCACATGTGTGCCCTGGGCATCCCCCACCGCAAGCTCTCACACACAGATCCTGAGATGAGAGAGGGCTTGGGACATAGGGTATTGGTGGAGGCCATAGTGAGCATGTATGGACACAGAACCCTCAGTGCTAATTCCAGCACGGCATCAAACACGGACTGGTGGCGCTTGCCTGCAATTCCAGCGCTTCGGAAGAACCGAGCAGGGTGTCTACTGCGGATTGGAGGGCAGCGTGGGCTATGATGTAAGGTGGTATCAGAAGGGAAATACGGAAAAGACAGGAAGAAGGGAGAAAAGGCTAAAATGGTGGCTCAAAAAGCAGGTGTGAGACTGGCCTAAGACACAGGATTCAAAACCAACTCAAAAAAAAAAAAAAAAAAAAACCAAATATGTGAAGAACTAAAACTGGCCAGCCAGCACCTGAGAGGCAGAGCCCTGGTCTGCAGAAGCAAGTCAGGCCACCAGGGCAACATGGTAAGACCCTGTCTCAAGAACAAAAACCACACTTTTTTAAATTTTTAAGAGAACTAAAGTACAGTTATCTTCCAGCTTCTAAATGGGATTGATAGGACAGTCTCCGCAACTAAAACAAACCAACAAACAAACCTGGATATTCAAGTCTTTCATATGAAAGGACACAGTATTTGCATGTGACCCATGCTCAGCCTCTGGTATACTTTAAATCATTCCTAGGTTATTTAACAACGCCTAATACAATATAAATGATAGCATTTTTTTGAAACAAGGTTGTACTCCAATATGTAGTAGAAGCTATCCTTGAACAGATGTCCTGTCTTAGACTCACAAGTGCTGGGATCAGAGGTGCGAGCCTCAGGGTGTGAATAATTGTTGTACCATATTATTTAGGAAATAATGACGAGAGAAAAAAAAATCTCTGTATGTTCAGTACACATACAGTTTTCACCCAAATATTTTTGATTTGTGTTTGGCCGAATACATAGGTGTGAAACCGACAGATAAATACGTAAAGGTCAAGCAGACACACAGAGAGAGGAAGAGAGAGGGGTTGATTTATCAAGCCCAGGGCCTTGCCCATGTAGACAAGTGCTGTCATGAAGCTACAGCTCAGCTTTAACCTTGGAATTCTTTGCGGGCAGCAGCAATTTCCATGCCAGTGTCCTGGCTGTACTCTTCATTAGTATTTTTAAGGGAATGTTTACTTCTCTAGCCGGGAACCATGAGTAAACGAAAGCAACTGTTTTTCCCTCTTCTTTGAAACCATTTGTAGTTTAACCTCTCCAAGCTCCCCCTCCCACCCCACAATCCCCAGGGCAGGCAGGGTTTCTCTGTGTAGCCCTGGCTGTCCTGGAACTCACACTGTAGACCAGGATGGACTGGAACTCATGGAGATCTGCCTGCCTCTGCCTCCCAAGTGCTGGGATTAAAGGCGTGCACCACTATGCCTTGGTCTCAATTTCTTTTAAAGAATGGAAAGAACATATAACAGGGATTCGTAAAGCATGGATATTCAGGTGTAAATTAAGCAAGTTAGCTAGGCGTGTGGTGGCCCACTGTTCTCGCACTTTGCTTGGAGTGAGTCAGGAACACTAAATCCAAGGCAAGCCTGGACAACATAGCCTCCTTTCACCACTTCCCCAAAGCCCTACAATTAAGTGTTCTGTAGGACATGGTTTTTTGCCCAAAATAACATAGGCCACCACCAAAGATGCAGTTCATTATTGCTCATGAAAACTTTCTACTGGCAGATTATGATAGTGGCTAATAAATTAAGAGATGGGTGCAGACATTCCTGAAAATGGAAGGAAAAACATGTCCTCTTTAAGTTCAATTAAGGTATCTGCTTGGTGGAATTTTGTTTTTGGTTTTTTTATTCAGGGTGTCATATATATCTCAGGCTGGCCTTGAAATTCTGACCCTCCTGCCTCCACCTCCTAAGTGCTAGAATTACAGGTGTGTGTCTCTACTGCTAAAAAGTCACAATACCAGCCCACTTTGTTATTAGGAAAAGCAGAATATTACTGCAGCCTCATCCTTGGAGACCTTTGAGCTAATTTCTATGAGGCATCCTAGGAGATTATGGGGAAACCAGGGCCCCAGAAGGCTGAAGCCATCAGGTGTCTAAGGCTTTGGGGACCTGAGACTCAAAAGGTTCCACAATCAAGAGAACTTCAAAAGCTGTTCAGCATCTTGGGTTCTTTGGGGGCAAAGTCACAAGGGCCTGAACTATTTATTACTTAGGTTTGTTGCTTCTTAATGCTTCCACCCCAAGCTTTGGAACACACAGGTATGAGTCACTGCTCCTCGACCCAGCAGATGACCCTTGATCACTGTTTAAGGTGGTTAAGGCTGGGCGTAGCTCACAGCGCTTGTCTAGCAGGCCTAACGCTAGATGTTTGGTGCCCTGCACCGTGGCGTGTTAATTCACTGGTTCTAATTCCAGCACCAAGAGGGATGTGCTCACAGTCAGGAAGGTCAGAACTTCAGGATGATGCTGGGTATCAAGTTTTAGGCCAGCCTGGGAAACATGAGGCCCTGTCTCAGAAAGGAAAAGAAAACAAAGGTTATTTACACAAAACCAGGTTTGTAATCTAGCTACACAAGAGGCTGAGGCAGCAGGATTGCCATGAATTAGGTGATAGTCAAACTGGAGGTAAAAATTGCTGTCAGAGGAGCAGTGACTAGGGCAAGGAATTAGTAGAGGCCAGTGTGGCCTCCAAGAGAGGGAGCCTCCTGAGAACCTACTACACTGATATGTTTGTTTCTGACTTTTTAAATTTTCATTTGTTTTGTTTGGGTGCTGGGAATTGAACGTGGGTTCTCTGAAAGAGCTGCCAGTGCTCTTAAACTATGATCCATCTCTCTGGCCCATTTCTGATTTGAAAACATTGTTAAAGATTTATGTTTGTCTTAGGTGTAAGAGTATAATGTGTGCATGTACCCGTGTGCCAGGTATATGCCTGGTGCCTGCAGAGGCAGGTGTCGCCTCCTGCAGCTCCTGCAGCTCCTGCAACTGGAGTGACAGATAATTAGGAGCAATCATGTGGGTGCTGGGAATCAAACCTGGGATCCTCTGTGAGAGCAGTAAGTTCGCAACTGCTGAGCCATTTCTCAAGCCCCACCTCTAGTTTAAATGCAATCTGAGATAAATTTAGATGCCTAAAGCAATCCAGCTAAAGGCGCTTGCCATCAAGCCTTTTTTTCCCCCCAGTCTGGGACCTCAGCCCATGGAATGATGCCGCCCACATTTAGCGTGCGTCTTTCTACCTCAAATAACCCAGTCCAGAAACTCCCTCGAAGACATGCCCAGAAGCTTGTGTCTTAAGTGATTGATTCTAGGTCCTGTCAAGCAGACAGTCAATACCAACCATCACTATAATGTTGGGCCTTCTCTTCAACATCACCTTTCTTTACTATAACTTAAAAAAAAAAAAAAAAAAATTGAGCAAAAAAAAACACAAACTGATGAGCAAGATGGCTCATCAGTTAAGAGCTCTGCCTGCTCTTCCAGAGGACCCAGGATGGATTCCCAGGACTCATACAGCAGCTCACAACTGTAACTCCAGTCCCAGGGGATCTGACACCTTCTTCTGGTTTCCATGGGCACTGCGTGCACATGCACGTGGAACACAGACACACAGGCAGGCAAAACCCACTCAGGCACACATACAAAACAAATCAAGATTAAACATTTTTTAAAAAGTGTCTTTTTTTTATCTGTATCTGTATGCTCAGACCTGCACATGTGGAGATGCCGGAAGAGACTTGGTGTGTCCCCTGGAGCTGAGGTTACAGGTGGTTGTGAGCCCTTCCTCCTGCCTCAGCCCTCGGCTTTACCTCAGCCTCCTCCTGCCTCATCCTTCCCTCCTGCCTAACATGGGTGCTGGGAACCAAACTTGGGTCCTCTGTAGAGCAGCATGTGCTCTTAACCACTGAGTCAGCTCTTTAGCCCAACGTGTTTTGTTTTTTGTTCTTCATTAAAAAAGTATTTTTAAAGCCTTTTGTATGATTGTGCTTATGTTTACATGAGAGAATGGGTGCAGGTGCGCCATAGCTCCAATGGGTTTCTTGTCTGCCTCTGTGTATGCCATTTGCCATCCCTCAAGCCTTCTGGAATTGTTATGGCTCCACCTCCTTCCTCACAGTAGTAGAAGTGCTGCGATTACAGATGTGAGCTGCCTCTCTGTGGATGTTGCTAAAATTCCTTCCCAGAGGGAGACAAACATGTCTACCCTTCCTCCTAAGGTCCCAAGGACAAACTTAGGCAGGAGTTCACTCTGTGCAACCAATGATTTACTGGGCTTCCTTACAGAGCATAGATGAGGGCTTACTTCAAAGGGTCTGGGCACTCCTCCCTCATAACAGGTTGCACCTGAGAAGCCTTTACCCACAGGCCCCTCCCCAGGTCACAAGCAGTTACGGCAGAGTTGCTACAATAGGTATGGAGCCAGGAGCATCGGGTGAGAGCCCTGTGCCCCTCCGTGCAGGGGCTGTGAACTGTCTGTAAGCTCAGTTAGAATGACCTTTTGCAAAGGGTTTGGGGCACAGTTGGTTGCCCCAAGATGCTGGCAATACTGTCTAGTCCTGCTCATACCCTCTACCTTTCTTACCTAGCTCCCTTCAGCCTGGTATTCCTCATACATGAAAGAAACTGAGTGACTGCTCGGTGGTGGCACACGCCTTTAATCCCAGAATTCGGGCGGCAGATGCAGCAGGATCTCTGTGAGTTCAAGGACAGTGTGGTCTACAGGGGGAGTTCCTGGCCATCCAGGGCTACACAGAGAAACCCTGTCTCAAAATAAAATTTAAAAAAGCAAAAGAAACCAAGGTAAGAGCTAAGACATTGAGGCTTGCAGGCAGGCACCAAAGCCACTTACCCTGGTTCAGTGTATCAGGGTTAGATAGTGGAAACGTTCTCTACCAAGATGACAAGAATTGAACAGGAATGACATTTTATTAACAAAGGTCTTTATTTTAAATGATAGTACAAAACTGTGTATAATATAATCTGTATAGGTATATGTACACAAATGCCATCCACACACATGTACATACAAGCTTGCTCACCAGGTTCCAACTATTTTATCCTAAATAAAAAAGAAACTTTTGTTTTCTTCAAAGTTTACTGTACATAAAGCTGCCAGACAATTTGAAAAACAAGAGGACACTGAGAAGAATCTCCAGGCATCCGCCTCTAAATGGCCTTGGCAGGGCCCACTGGGCAAGGCCAGCACTGGGGCAGTGTTGCTACTGTAACAGTTGACACCCCAAGAGGCCAGAAACTAAGTGGGAACATAGGCTATGAGCTCATTGATTCTCAGAAACAATGACCTCAGAACAAAACACGTGAGTTTGGGAAGGAGAGAGAGAAAAGGTGGGTCCCACAGATCAGAGATGATGGACTATGTTCCAGTGCCTGGCAAAGCCTTCCTAAGAAGGTGGGGCAGCAGAACAGTGGGGGAGGGGCAGGGGCGACAGGGAGGGTCGCAAGTCCCTGCTAGCAACAAGGCAAGTTACTATTATAAAGTTTAGGAATATCTTCTTCCCCCTAGCTCTGGAGCGGCTAAAACTGTTCAAAGGGCAGCACCAGAGGCTCAAAGCTATTTAACTCTAACTCCTGTCCTTCTTGCTTTTGGTCTCCTGGTAAGTAAAGTGACAGGAAATGGAGTGCGTACGACGAACGTGGTAAGGCACCACAGAAAAATACAGCTAGACCTAGTCTGGCATGGTGGCTCACTGTAACCCCAGTACACAGGAGTTTAAGGCATGAGATTGCTGGGGGTCTGAGGCTAGCCTGTTACATAGTGAGTTCCAGGTCAGCCTGAGCTAGAGTGAGATCATGTCTCAAAGAAGAAAACAAAACAGAAAAAGGAGCTCAGAGCTTAAAGTGCATACTGGTGGCCTAAGTGGTTATCTGTCCTCATGAGAACAGCAAGCTAGTCCAATAAAATGGAACAAAAAGTGACTCCTGCTCACTGTTAAACTTCTGACAAGAGTTTGCCATGTGCCCCAGCTATTCTAGCGTTGGAAATGGCTGCCGTTAGGGGACAGGGACATAAACTTTCTCAGAATGAGTTATTTCTCAATGTGATGAGACTCTGAGCTGGGAAAGCAGAGGCCCAGAGCGTCTGTTCATCCATAGCCCCTCACCTGGGCTTTCTTTCCTGTCTGGAACCTAAGAGCTTTTCTTTTCTGAGACAGGGTCTCACTGTGTAGCCCTGGCTAGCCTGGAACTTACTATGTAGACCAGGCTATCCTGGAACTCATAGATCCAGTTGTTTTTGCCTTCTAAGTGCTAGGGTTAAAGGTATGTGCCACCATGTCTGGCTCTGAGGGGTTTCCAAGTATCAAGGCAGCTTCAACAGGAGTAAAAGGCTATCGGCCATGGAGCAGCAACTCACTTTGATCCTGTGCAGACAATGGAGTCTTTGTACTTATCTGCTTGCTTCCCCAAGAGCACGGGCCAGCTTTCTTTTGGGCTCAACTCCCACACTGATCTTTATTCAATGCTTCCCCCACCATCCCAAGCCCCACTGTACCCCTTTGGATTAAGGGATTTCAAAGAAATACTCTCTATATACTTAATAAGCTTCCAGGTTATCCCAGATGCTTCAGAGCTGAACCTCAAGGAGGAAACTGAGAAAAATTTTATGTATTCACACACAAATATGCTAATATGCACCCAGCAAACTATCTGCTGTCAGATGCCTTTAGTCCTAGCACTCAGGAGGCAAGGGGATCTCTATAAATTTGAGGCCAGCCTGGTCTACAGAGCAAGCTCCAGGCAGCCTGAGCTGCATAGTGAGACCCTGACTAGAAACAAAACAAAACAAAAAGTAAATATACATTTGACAGAGAAGAGTATCTTTTAAGGCACTGAGTTCAGAGAAAAAACCCCAGTAGATGCTTTCTCCTATGCCGCCCGTGAGGTCTCTGCTGTGGCATTTCAACAATGAGACCCCACAGAGGCAGGGCTGTGGGGGGAAGACACATGTATTTGTCATGAACTTCCCTGAAGTCAGAAAGACAAAAGTTGTAACTTTTTTCTTTTTTGTGGGTAAAGACTTACAACCAAGATGCAAATGTAGCGTCTACAATTAACTGAATTAGCCTACAGCCCTGAATTTACCACTGTATCCCTGCAGGACTGTAGATGAGTCCTGGGCCTGGCATTCTTTCTGCTTGAGCCCCAGCTCTGAACCCCTCATCTGCTGCTTTGTTCTCACTGGTCCAGCTTTCCTGATAAGCTGAGATGTCTCCACTCAGAAGATCTAAGACAGATCTTCTCAACAGATCTTCTCGACCCAGAAGAGGAGGCTCACACCTATAGTCCCAGCACTCAAGATGCGGAGGCAGAAGGATTGCTCTGAGTCTGAGGCCAGCCTGGACTACAGAGTGGAGCCCTGCTTTAAAATTAAAAAAGCAGCAAAGAAAAATGCTGACCTGGAAGGTTATGTGAAGTCATGAACTGTTATCAGTGTATTCAACACTTAATTTCTACTTAGTTATTTTCGTGTGTGACGTATATGTGTGTGTGTGTGTCCAGGTTTAGACTATGGGCAGAGGGTAGAAGAGAACACTGGTGTCCCCTTCCATTGCTTTCTGCCTTATTCCTTTGATACAAGGTCTCTCCCTGAACCTGAAATTCACTTTTTTTTGGTGAGGCTGGCAGCCAGTAGGTCCCAGTGATCCTCCTGTCTCTGACTTCCAGAAGGCTAGGTTTACAGGTGCCCCAGGAACCACACCACCATGGGTTGATAAGAGTGGGTGCTGGGATCTGCATCTGGGCCTTCAAGCTTGTGTATAACAGTAAGTGTTCTTAGTCACTGAGCCATTTCTCCAGCCCCATCTTTTCTGTGTTTTTGAGACAGTGTGGACATGTAGCCCAGTGTGGCCTCTAACTCTTGATCCTCTTGCTTCAGCCTCCTCAGTGCTGGGATTTCACACATGTGCCCCATGCTTGGCTATTCAGTACTTCATTTCAAACTAACTGAAAGCATCCTCTCCCACACTGTCTTGTACTCATGCTAGTTTGACTGGAGAACAAAGCCTACTTCCTTTTTGACATGATAGGCGGTCTATTCCAAGTAAATGGGAGGGCCTTCCTGTCAGCCTCTTTCAAACACTGTGTCTCTCTTTCCCTATCTCAGAGACCTCATGTTCAAAGTGACTTGGAATAATGAAACTGGTCCCCCTAAAGGTGGAAAGCAGCTCTGCTCAGAAGAGAGGCACAGGAGGACAGAGCCTGTCCCCACAGTGAAGACCCAAGGTAACCAGGAGGCTGGCTGTGGTTCTCCTCTGCAGGGTTAATATCTAGTCCCTTAAAAGAAGGGAGGGAATGAAAGTCAACATATGCTCTAAGAATGTAAACAATCCCATCTAAAAAGAAACTTGCTCCCTCTAGTTAGCTAAGGCTCTGAAACAGCACACACAATAGCTTATTGCTAGCAGCTCATCTCAGGGTTCCTCAAGAGCTCTGTAAACAGGAACAGAAGGATCCACAGCAGACACAGCTCCATCCTTAGCCATACACACCTCCTCCACTGTCAACGCAGTAGAAACAACCCTGATGTTCATAAAGCAGACCTAGCCAAAGTGTCAGCAGCCAAGATGAATTTCAAATGGTTATTTCTGCCTATAAACCTCTAACAGTCAATTCTATTTGTTAAATGTTATTTGGAGAATTATGTTTGCAGATTATTTTGAGCCAAAAATTATTCCAGACCTCTGGAACACTGTAACAAATTATTCCACTAATCAAGGTAAACAGAACCATGTTAAGTATCAAGCTTTTTCCATGTTTAAAATGCATGCTTTCTTCATGATCACTAATTAGGAAACCATATTCTCAATAGTCATTCAAACGTGTACTTGGCACATGTCCCTCTGGTTTTTTTCTAATCTGCAATAAAGCAAGCAACTCTACATAACTTCTTCCCAACCATGTTCTCTGGAGTCCTCTGCCCCTTGGGGGAGACGAGGTGTAAGCTGGCCTCAGACTTGATAAATAATCAAGGGTGGCCCTCAACCTTTGACCTCTTGCCTTCCTCTTTCAGTTCTGGGATTGGAGACATGCACTATCACATTCTGTTTAAGCATTTTTTAATATTTTGTTTTTGCAGTCCTGGAGATTGGATGGAGGACCTCATAAAATGAGGCAAGGGCTCTCCTCCTGGACTATGGTCTCAGCCCTTTTCTCTGTAGGAGAGGTCTCTGTAGTCCATGCTGTCCTAGAGGGAGATGGCGCTATGTTGCCTCGTAGTCTGATTGTGAGCCCCAGTGACCCTGAGTGACCCTCGGAATGGGGATTACAGACATGAGCAACGGCGCCCAGCTGTCTTGTTTTTGAGACAAGTTCTCACACTGTAGTTCAGGCTGGCCTCACACTCACGTCACTCCTCCTGCTGTAGCTCCTGAGTCCTGAGGTTATAAGTAACATGTCTGGCTATACAAATAAACAAAACCCTGAAACTTCACACTAAAGAGGCCTGCCCCAAACCCCATCTCAAAACCAACAACCCAGCACTAGAAATCTTTGCAAGTGTCTGAACAGACAGGTTGTGCAGAGTTAGAGAGGGGAGGTCAGCATGGGCCTGCATGTGTGGCTCCTTGTTCTGAGGCAGTGGGACAGCTCCCTTCGTCGCCTGTCCTGAATGCACAGAGCTCTGCCGGCCACACTAACAGCAGCAGCAATTCACTCCCGCAGAATCAAACAGCAGCAAATCTACACAGCAGCAGCCTGACTTCTGTCTGCCATACTCCTTTCCTTCTGACAGGGTAAATGCTACAGAAAGCACCAGTGTCCTGTGTGACACAGACAGTTCAGCCAAATTTATACAATTTAGAGAGTCTTGAGCTTGATTTCATATAAATAGATGTTTGGAAGCAACATGTTAGTTAGGACAACCACGGCTCTCCTTATTGCAGTTTTATAACATCCAGCCAATATATAGGTTCCATCTCAAGACCAGAGTTTCAGAGCTCAGCAGCCTCTTTCTGTAAGCACAGCCTGGAGGGTGTGGGTTTTACACACACTCCCACATAAGTAAATTTTCTTTTCAGCATTTAACAATCTGATGTCAACTGTTTTTCCTTTGCACTCCTATCCTCGTTCTGTTGTGTAAGTACAGCCCAAGGCTCCTTGCACACTTAGCGCCATGCCTACCACTGAGCTGCGTCCTCGGTTTTTCATCTTTTTATTTTTTTCTCTTCCCTGATCTGAGTAACCCTGGCTCACCTGGAACTCACTATGAGGATCAGGTTAGTTAAAGGCCCAAAGGCCTGTCTGACTCTGCCCAAGTGCTGGGATGAGAAGCCACTACCACCACGCTTGGCCATTTCAGAGGTTTTGTTGTTCATTTTTAAGATTTTATTGTAACCAAAGCTGACCTTTAACTTACAGTGATCCTTCTGTCTCATCCTCTCAAATGCTGGGGTTACAAGCATGCACCACTATGCCTGCTTTTTTTTTTTTTTTAAACTGGTATCTAAGCTATGGAAATATATTTTATCAATCATAAGTCAGTCTCTGCTAATTTTTCTTTCCTTTCCCTTTTTTTTTTTTTTTTTTTTTTATTTTAATAGGCAGTGTCTCTGTATGTAGCCCTGGCTATCCCAGAACTCTCTTTGTGGACTAGGCTGGCCTTGAATTCAGATTCCCCTGCCTCTACCTCCTGAATGCTAGAATTAGAGGTGTGTGCTTCCACACTTGATTGAATTTTCTGTTCTTGCATTAGTCCCACATTTGGCTCAGGCTGACCTGGAATTCACTACGGAGCTCAGGCTGGCTTCAAACTCGTAGCAATCTTCCTGCCTCAGGTTCCAAAGTGTGAACCAATGCATTCAACTAACCTAACTTAAAATTTTTTTTATTTGTATGTGTATGTGTGGATAGCCACTGAGGCCAGAAAAGGGTTTGGGAGTTATATGTACTTGTAAGCAGCCTAATGTGGGTGCTGGGAACTGAACTTATGTTCTCTGGAAGAGCAAGTAACACTCTTAGCCAGCCACCTCTCCACCTCTCCACTCCTGTTTTGTTTTACTTGGAGACGGGATCTCACTATGTAGCTATGGCTGGCACCACCATACCTGGAGTTGAAGGAATTGCTTTAGCTCAGGCTGACCTCAAACTCACGAGCTTTCTGTCTCAGCCTGACATTACAGGTGTGTACCTGCACGCCTGGCTTACACATTTCTTTGCACTAGGAGAACGTGTGTCCTGCTCCTCTAGAATATATCTTTTACTCTTCCTCAAGAGGAGGTTTCCTACAACCTAACTGGTTTCATAAAGCTAAGGCAAATTTTCAGGTCACTTAAAAATTTACAGGTATAATTATTAAAGGCTCTTGGTGTATATGCATTACAAGTATTATCTTAAAATCTTTTGCTATAAAAGTAGTTATTTTTAAAACAAAATCAATCCACAATGTCCAGTACTCTGTTTAAAGCAATGATGTGAGCTGAGAGATTTGGTCCTGGTCCTTTGGTCCCTCAGATGGCCCTAGTGTGGCCCTGAGTTTTCCAGCTGCACATAGTATTCCTGGGCCCAGGCACTGAGCCCTGCTACTGTTAGGTTCTCAAGGTCAGTCTTAACTTGTACACAGTACTTGCCCTCTCTATTCTCTTCGTAAAAAGAATAAGATACACGAGTGCAAGCTGTGGCCTTTTCATGTTATGAAGAAACAGTTTCTATGGAAACACTAGTGCGAGGCTCTGTGGTCCTTCCTGACTTCATCACTTCTGTTGCTCTTTCTTCCACTTCCCCTTCTGTCACTACTACAGCATCCACTTCAGCTACCTCTTCAACCACGGTGAAATCGACTCCATTGGGCTGCTGCCGAGCCATAGCCGCCAGCCTCAGACGGTACTGTTCTGCCTCCTGTTCTTTCTTGAGGAGCTGGTGTCTGTACTCCTGGGCTCTTCGATTAGCCTCCTGGAGCTGCTGCTGCAGTATCTCTCTTTCACTGTCTTCCTGTAAAGCAAACAGCATCACCACAGTAAGAACCCCTGATAATGGACTGTTCAGATGGTAGAGAAAAAGATGGCTTCAGCCCTAATCATCATGGCTTCTATTTCCCTCCTTCTCCTTCTCTTTAACTGAAAAGAATCTCATTACCTTGATTTCCTCAACACTGTTCGTCACTTCTGCCATCCTTGGTCTCTTCACCAGTGGCAACCTTTCTTCCTCCTCTTCTTCCTCTTCAATTATCGTCTCCTCTGCAACCTGACCAGCAGGCACAGTTAGAACTACAAGCCAAAGCACAGCAATGGAAGATGATGAGCACACAATATATCAAGAGGATTGTTTAATTTTAACTAGAAAAAAAGTACATTTAATATTATTTTGGACATGGCTTCTTGTATGCCAAGCAAGTGTTCTACCACTAAGCATAACCCTTCCCCCCAGTATATTGTTTGTGATATTTCTTTAGAGTTTAGAATATCTAGCTCTGGGGCACACACAACCTTAGTCCTGGTGATGAGGGGACAGAGGCAAGCAGATCTCTGAATTCAAGCTCAGCCTGGGCTTCAGATTGAGACCTGGTCTCAAAAAGCTAAGCCAACACAACAAAACACAGAATTTGAAGTCAAAAGGTAAGATGCAGTTCCACAGAAAGAACCAGAAACATAGGCAGAGCCCAGACGGGGGGAACCCAAAGGTTCCAGGCATGAGAACCTGGCGTATGCAGGAGACTCTGACAGAAAAAGTACAGACACCCTGAATGGAGGATGTGTGACTACAAAAGGATTCCAAGGCCCCAAAGAGAACAGGTGTTGGGGTTAAAGTCAGATCGTACAGGGTGATGGATTCAAGGGGTGACCTGCAGACTACCTTCCTTGTACAAGTAACTAGCACATGCAGTGAGTGTCACCCTTTAATAGCCTGCCAGAAGTGTCATTACAAAACATGACAGAGACTGCAGTAGGTGAAGAAGCCCGTGCCCAGGGTGCTGAAGGTTGGGTTCCTCTGGAGCATCCCCCTGATGTGTGGGCGGGAACTCCCTTGTACATTACACAAGCACTGTCCACACGGAGTCGCATCCTTGGCCTATTTTGCGGGGCACTGTTTCGCTCTGTAGCCCTGGTGGGCCCTGAACTCATATGTCACTCAGGCTGGCCTGGAACCTGTAGCCAGTACCTGACTGTGCACGGTGCCTACTGACCTGGGATCTCACCTTGTTTTGTTTGTTGAGATTGTCTCTCTGTGTAGTTCAAGGTGCCCAGCATCCCCTGTGCTAATGTCACAGGCACGTCCCACCACGTGTGCTTGGTGATCACAAAGTGGGATCTTAGGGAAATTAAATTAGCCATCGTAGTCTGCCGTTTCCTCTTGAGCGCCTTTGTTCTATCACTCTCCACACTTTCCCACACTCCTGCAATCTTTTTTACTGCACCAGGTTTAGGGGAATATGACATCTAAATGCCTCTAGTTAAGAAGCTGTCTATGGGCATTACTTACCTTGCTGTCCATCTTGCATAGTTACAATAAACGGCTGGCCGATGCCTCCAGCAGGAATTGATGTTTGGATATTACCCAGGGGTACTCCATCAGTCACTATGGTGATGACCCTCTGGCCTCCACTCCCTACCACTTGCTGGATTGAGGAGTCAAGAGAATCTCCATCTTCAATTTCCTCTAAATTAGCTAGAGATAACAAAAGTGAATTGTCAAATTAAAAAAAAAAATTAACTAAAAATGTCAAGTTTATTTTAAAAAAGTAAGAATACAAGTTTCATCAACCACTTTGAAATACTACTCAAAGTATTTTTGAAAAATAAAAATTTTTTTGGTTGAGTTTTTGAGATAGGTAGGGTCTTCTTCTGTTCCCAGGCTGGCTCAACCTGCCCCAGCCTCCTAAATGCTAGGATTACAGTACTGAGCAACAGTAGTTATTCAAAAAGCTTTCATGAATAAGGAGAAATGAACACAGGGGATTTATTAGAACAGTATTTTCAAAAAATGTCCTAACATGTTAATAGTGTTCAATAAAGACAGGTTCTGGAAACCGGGTGTGGTTATAAACCCCTTTAATCCCAGCACTCTGGGAGGCAGAGGGAGAGGCAGGCAGATATCTGTGAATTTGAGGCCAGCCTGGTCTACAAAGCAAGTCCAGGACAGCCACGCTGCACAGAGAAACCCCTGTCTCAAAAAGCAAACAAACAAATGAAAGGTTCTAGGGCTCAGTGTGGTAGCACACACTGTAATCACGATGCCCAGAAGGCTGAGGCAGGGCTCCCGGCCAGCCTGGGCTATGTACTGAGACCCTGTTCCAAGAAACAGACTGCCAAATAACAGAAAAGAGGTCGGTCCTATGCATAAACACACTCTGAAATCCTAGTTCAAACGCACTTAACCTTGCCAGGTATGGTTCGGAAGGACCATGATCCTATTATTTGGGAGGTAAAGGCAGGAGGATCTCAAGTTTCAAGCTATAAACACAGTTTAGGCCAGCCTAAGCTACAGGAGACTTTGTCTCCAAGAAAACTAAGCTATACATATGCTTTTTAGAGGCAGTAGGGTGGGGACAGGGTCTCATGTAGTCCAGGATAGCCTCAAATTCACTATGTAGCTGAGGATGATCTGCCTGCTTCTACCTCCCAAGTGCTGGAATTCAGGTGTAAATCATGCCTGAGTGACCCAGTGCTGGTGAAGGGGCTTAGGACCTTGAGAAAGCTTGGCAAACACTCACGTGAGGTGAGCTACATGTGGGGATTACAGGTGTACACCACCTCGACCAGGCATAGCCTCAACTGTCTCAAAACAAACAAACAAACAAACAAACAAACAAAAAAACCCAAAAAATCAAGCCAGGTGAAGTGGTGCATGCCTGTGGTCCCAGCACTCAGGGAGGCAGAGGCAGGTGGATCTCTGTGAATTTGAGGCCAGCCTGGTCTAGAAATTGAGTCCAGAATAGCTAAGGCTACACAGAAAAACCCTATCTCAAAAAACCAAACCAAACCAAAACAAACAAACAAAAAAAACACCAAACAAACAAACAAACAAACCCACCACCACCAACAAAAACCAAATCAAAGTCTCAACAAGCTCATAAAATAAGCTACTATATTCCTATTTCATAGATCAGGAAATAAGACAGAGTTTTTCCAAGGATAAGCAGCTAGTCAGTCTTTTCTGTTCAATTGCTTTTTCTTCATGTTTTGGTTGTGAGCTACCTTTAATGGCTGAGCTATCTCTCTAGCCCCAGGTGTGTTTTCCTTTGATAAAATTGTATTTACTATTTTCACTTCTGTGTATGTGTGCCTGCCTGCCCGCAAGGGCTTCTGTGCATCCTTTCCATGCAATAAAGAATACACAGGCCAGAAGAGACCACTGCACCCCCGAAACTAGAGTTACAGGCAGTTGTGAGTCTATGCGAGTGCTGGGACTAACACCTGGGTCCTCTGCAGGAGTAGTAAGTGCTCTTAAGCACTGAGCAATCTCTTCACCCCCTTGTAGAGTCCTGGCCCCAAAGTTCTGTCTGTGTTTATGTACACGCTTCTACTTGCCATCCTGCTTCTCAAAAGCTCAAGATCCTGCCTTCGGTATTATACAACTTACCTTGTTTCCTTTAGTATTAGGAATGAACCCAGTGTCTTGCACATGGCAGACAAGTGCTCTATCAGCGAGCAACATTCCCAGCCGAATTATTCATTTGCTTTTATACACTTCCTATTTATTTATTTGAGACAGGCTCTCTTATTTAGCTCAGGCTGCCCTGGAAATTTTGGTAGTCTTCCTGTCTTAGTTTTCTGAATTCTGGGAGTACAGAAATATAATAGCACCAAACTTTACTATTTATTTAGTTTGGTTTTGGCATTTTTGTTTGTTTGAAATGGCCTCAGTAAGTAGCTCTGGCTGGCCTAGAACCTGCTATATAGACCAGGCTGGTCTCACACTCACAGAGCTCTTCTTGCCTCTGCCTCCCAATGCTGGGATTAGAGCTGTGAGTCACCATACCATCACACCCAACCTGGTCAAAGTCAGAAACAGAAAAAATATGTTAAGAATTGGGAATTTATTTGAGGAGGCAAGTTCCTCCATCATATAACACATATTTATAAAAGGAAAGGGTAAAAATAAACTCATTTGCTCCATTTTAAGAGTTTAAAACATGTAGGTCTCAGGCCCTGTGGGTGGCTCAGACCTGTCACTGGGAAGGGGGAGGCAGAGGGATTACAAATTCAAGGCCAACCTAGGCTACAAGACTTCGTCTCAGCACTACCCCTTCCCTTGCTCTCCCAAAAAAGCAAAAGGTGTCAAATGTGAGTTCAAGGCCAGCCTGGTCTACAAAGCCAAGGCTACACAGAGAAACCCTGTCTAGAAACAAAACAACAATAAAAAAGTTTGAGGAATGTTTTTACTTCTACTTTTCTGTCTGTTGGAGATGGAGCCCAACCTTTACACATGCAGCAAGTATTTTACTCAGAGCTTTAATCCCAGCATTTTTATAAGAGTGGGTATCAGAAATCCACTCATATCTAGAAAACTTGGGATTCTGCTCATTTTTAAGCCTGAAATAGATGCCTCATTATCAGAATGTTACCTGAGGTTGCTTTGGTGTTGGCTGAAGAAACAAAGCTAGCGAGGTTAACGACTTCTCCAGAGGTGAAGATGAGTGGAGCAGCCACAGTCATAGGGTTAGTCACTGGGTTGACTCTCTCGGGGTTAGCGTTCACCTGATTCTGCATTGCTTCCTACCAAACAAAGCAGGTCATTTCAAAGTCAGCACATTTACCTTTAGTCATACAGTCACTGGACACACAGCCCCTCCCTCTCCCAGCTCCATCAAGCACAGCTAGTCTGGCATACAGTGCCCAGGGAGCTAAGGGTTCTCATTAAGACTACAGCTCTTCTCAGACTGAAGCCACGCATGTTAGCTTGCTTTTTCAAGCTTGTTTCCACCTGAGAAAGAAAAGGCGTATTACTCACAAAGCCTTTGACATCCTTCACTCAAGCTCTCGGCATTCTTTAACTTAAAAAAACAATTTAAGGGAAGGAACTGCTCTGTACAGTCTAAAAAGTAATTTGTAGCACTAATATTCTGTGATCAGCTACCCACAAGACAAGATGCTGGCAGGAGATCCCTGAGGAGAAAAATACTCTCTAGACTCTTATCCTACAACATGTTCCATTCTGCCACTGAAGAAATTCCTAAGAGAACATATAACAAGCAGATAAATGAGTAGCAGATTTTGAAGTGTAGTTCCATATGCTACACTCTTGCTTCCAAGGATGTCTGCTCAATTTGGTGAAAAGATGCTTATCTTTTATTTTTACTTTCAGAAGTTTTCTACAAATATATTAACTACCAAAAAAGTCCAGTTATGAAAGGACTTTGAACAATAACTGAAAGTCTTTGCAAAACCAGCTGCCATGAAAAATAAACAAAAACTGAAAATGCACAAGCAGCTATTTTTCATATGTAATTATCCCCTTGACTAAAAACTTCAATTGAAACAGATTATTCATTTTCCGGATACTGTTAAATTCTTTCTTCAATCTGCTATTTCTCCCCTCTAGCAAATTTTTTAGTGGAAGCACTCATGGGTAGGCTTGCCTAGCCTGATGAAAGCAATCATATGCTATTTAGCATTGTCTTCTCCATCCAATGTATACACCATGTCTGAATACCTTTTTAAAACAATCACTGGATTTAAGTTTCTAAATCCAGATGTATTGGTTCAAAACTGTAATCCCAGCATTTCAGAAACTGAGACAAGAGGATCACCTTGAGTTTGTGGCCAGCAAGTACCAGATGAAGCAGAGCCACATAGCAAGATCATCTTTCAACCCCCCACTGAACAACAACAACAAAAACACAAAACCTTCAGCCTGGGGTGGTGGTACACAGCTTTAATCCCAGCACTCAAAAGGTAGAGGCAGGTGGATCCCTGTAAATTTAAGGACAGCCTGGTCTACAAAACTACTTCCAGTAAAACCAGGACTACATATATAGAGATCTAGTCTTAAAAACATACAAAACAAAACAGAAAGCTTCTATGTTCCCACTGTCCATAAAAAAACTACCATGTCACTAGTCACATGTCAGCGGCCATGCAAGCTCACATACAGATTCAGCCTAACTCCCAAACACCTGCCGTCCCCAAACTCCATGTCTGCTGCTCATTCTGAAGACATAGCTACTTTTTTTCTTTAAACATTCCATGTTGTTTCACATGCTTGTACTTTTGATAGCATAGAATAATTTTTTTCCTGAAAACAGAATACTACTTAAAATGTTTTAAAATTACATTTCTTTGTGTGTGTGTGGTGGGGGTTATGTGTGTAGAAGCCAGAAAACAATTGGCAAGGGTTGGTTTTCTCTCTTCTACAATGTGGGAATCAACTCTGGTCATTAGCTTTGGCAGGTACCTTTACCTGAGCCATTTCACTGACCCAATTAAATCTTTTCACACTTATATTTATTCAATTTTTATTTCAGACCGGATCTTTCTTTGTGGCTCTGGATGTTTGGGGGCTCATTATCATAGACTGGGCCAGTCTAGAATTCCCTGACCCCTAAGTGCTGGCATTAAAGGTGTGCCACCACCACCCATTGAGTTTAACTTCTACTTCTACCTCCAAATTGTGGGCTTATTATCTAAGTACCTTGCACGGATATGACTTTGTGTGGATGTGTGGGAAGAAGGGTGCATTTGTGTGCGTGTATGGCCAGAGAGCACTCTTGAGTACTATTCTTCAGATACTATCTACCGTTTTGTTTTTGTTGCTTTTTGGAGACAGGGTTTCTCTGTGTAGACCAGGCTGTCCTAGACTCAATTCATAGAACAGGCTGGCCTCGAACTCACAGAGAGCCACCTGCCTCTGCCTCCTGAGTGCTGGGATTAAACATGTGTGCCACTGTGCCCAGCCTCTACTTTATTTTTTTGAGACAGCGTCTCTCACTGTCTGGAGTTCATCAAGTAGGTAGGACTGGGTGTCGAGTAAGCACCAGGGAGCTATCTGTCTCTGCTTTTCCAACTCTGAGATTATAAGCACATGTCTCCACAGCTGGCTTAAAATGTTTTTAATTACAATTTATTTGTTATGTGCGTACATTTGTGCACTAGTGTGCCGGGGCACACATGTGCATGAATTACAACATTCCCTCTAAACTAGAACATGTGCTCCAGAAAGGAAGGAGAGGCTGAACAGCCTCTGCTGCAAACAAGAGAAGAGCCAAGGCTGCGTATCAGAGAGGAACATGTGTGGGAAGATTTTGTAAAGGGAGGAAGAGCCAGCTACAGAAAGGAAGATGACTGGAGTGTGGAGCTCCCAAAAAGCTGGGTGCTGCTCCAGGGCTGCGCTTTCCCTGTTGGGTGGCTTTTCTGCGGATGGAGCTGCTTCTGGGTTATCCTGCTCCTTTTACGTCACCCCTCACCCACACATCTGTCAGTAGCCCCAACAGAAACTCATTGGCTTGCCACACTGGCTTTTGGTACAACTGCTACTCTGGACTGTCATAGGCTTCCTTTTTGAAGTAAGTAAATAAAGTGTGCTGTGTCTCCTCAGGAAGTCTGTCATACAAGAGCAGGTCAAGGCTATGCCTGCAGGACTTGATTTTATCCTTGCACGAGTCCCGGAGATTAAGCTCAAGTTGTCAAATCAGCAGCAAGAGCCTTTACCCACTGAACCACCTCACTGGCCCACAGCTGGATTCTGGGATCAAACTCAGCAACTCATGTTTACAAGACAAGCATTTTCCTGACTAAGCATCTCCTAGCACTGGACAAAAACTTTTTTTTTTAAGATTTATTTATTATGTATACAATGTTCTGTCTGCATGTACACTTGCACACCAGAAAAGGGCACCAGATCTCATTATAGATGGTTGTGAGCTACCATGCAGTTACTGGGAATTGAACTCAGGATCTCTGGAAGAGCATCCAGTGCTCTTAACCTCTGAGCCATCTCTCCAGCCCCCGAGAGTAACTTACTTTCTTTCTCTCTCTCTTTCTCTCTCTCTCTTTTTTTTTTTTTGGTTTTTCAAGACAAGGTTTCTCTGTGTAGCCTCAGTGGTCCTGGGCTGGCTTTATAGACCTTGAATTCACAGAGATCCATATGCCCCAGCCTCCCCAAGTGCTGGGATTACAAGCGTGCACCACCACACCTGGTTCTAACTTTTTTCTTATTAAAAAAATGTTTTTAATGTGTGTGCATACATGTGTGTGCCTGTATGATTCTCGATGCCACTGAAGGCAGAAGCGGACATGAGATCCCCTGGGCAATTGTGAACCACCATATGTGGGTGCTGGGAACGGAACCTGGTTCCTTCTAAGACTGGTAAAAAAAAAATTTTTTTTGAGACACAGTCTCACTAAGTATCGGTGATTGGACTGGAACTTGCTTATATAGACTAGGATGGCCTTGAAGTCAAACTCAGAAATCCACCTGTCTCTCCCTACTGAGAGTTAGTGTCAGAGGAGTGTACCACTGTGTCAGTCCCTGACTTTTAAGATTGCCCCAAGTCTAGTTTAGCTAGAAATGGAAACATTAATGGAGAGAAAAACAATGGACAGTCAAAAACAAATGTTCTGGCTCTATTGTTTTCCTTTCAATTTAACCCATTTATAGAAGAAAAAAAAAAAAGAGAGAGAGAGAGAGAAAGAAAGAAAAAAAAAAAAGGAAAAAGAGAGAGAGAAAGAAAGAAAAAAAAAAAAGGAAGGAATTCATAAATTAGGCAACTCTTAGAACCAGAAAAAATATCTCTGGAGTTCTGCTCTGCAATATCAGCACTGACTATTTCCACAACCTTGTTCTCTAATCACCATGAATGATCCTATTAAAACAAAACCAAAAAGAAAAGCTAAGTGCAGGCCTGGTGGAGAGGCTAGTTTTGGCTTCATAGTAAGACTGTCTTAAAACAATGGCAAGGTAGTACATATCTATAATTCCAGTGTACATGAGGCAGAGACAGGAGGGTCAAGAGCCATTTTCAGCCAGGTGTGGTGGTGCACACCTGTGATCCCAGCACGCAGGGAGGCAGAGGCAGGCAGATCTCTGTGAGTTTGAGGCCAGCCCGTACTACAAAGCAAGTCCAGGACAGCCAGTGCTACACAGAGGAACCCTGTCTGGAAACAAACAAACAAAAAACATTAACGAAAAAGGTCAATTTTAGCTGTATTCAAATTCTGAGATCACCGTGTGCTACCTGAGGCCTCTCAGCTGGAAAGAGAGAGATGCTGGTACAGAGCCACATGACTGAGATGTCCTAAAAATACAATTTTGATGAAATGCGGGAATTGTTTGGATTCAGCTCCCTCAAAGTAATCTACAAATTGACGTGTACTTTGGGGACTATAAAAGAACATACCTGAAGGATGACCAGAATCTCAGTATTGTTTTTCTCCAGTGCTATGTCAAAGGCAGATTTATCAAATTTGCTAAATGCATGGACATCAGCTCCATATTTGATGAGCAACTCAACGACATCGCGGTGGTGGTGCTCCGTGGCCCAGTGCAAAGCTGTCATCTTCAGCATGTCCTTGGCGTTCACATCCGCACCGTTCTGTTACAAAAGAGCAACTTTTCAATAGGTGCTGGTTGCCAGGACTCAAGCGAAAGAGCCAATTACCAAAAATATCTACATAGAGATATTTAACTTTAGTTCTCACTTAAGGAATATCAAAGGGAAAAGCATTTCTCAAGTCCTCCTGAATGCTGAGACATTATGCTTTCAATGAGTGGGTCTGCTAAGGACATCACTGGAAATTCTCACAGATGGTCGAGGAAGGGGGGAGGAACAGATTTTGTTGCATTTATTAGCAGAAAGCTGAGTAGGGCCTGAAAAAAAATAGGCATAAGTACAGAGAACACCTACAGAAAAAGAATGAAGAAAAATCAATAAAATCTGTTTAGCTTTAAAAAAAAAATAGAAAACAAAATCATCTATATGACTCTTGAAACACGGTTTTCATGCATAAATTAATAATAAATAAAGAGATGCAAATCAATGATCACTTAAGTCTTTCCAGCTCACTTTCCTCCCATTACTTAAGAAACCATGAGAGGGAGGCAAAAGGGGAGGCGAATGTCTCTTTACAGCGTAGTCCCATCACTATCGCCCACCCTTTCTTTTTTTTTTAAAGACAGGGTTTCTCTGTGTAGCTCTGGCTGACCTGGAACTCCGAGATCCGCCTGCCTCTGCCTCCCAAGTCTGGGACTACAGGTGCATGCCCTAGCGCCAGACTCCACCACTCCTCTCCCTTTACCCTAACAAGCAGCTCCACGATGTGTGTGTGTCCATCGGCTGCAGCCATGTGCAAAGGGGTTCTGTCCACTTTGGTCCGGGCATCCCTGCTCACACCTGCTCGGAGGAGCACTTCTGCTGTGGAATAATGACCATGCTGGGCTGCAAGGTGAAGAGGTGATGTTCCAAGCTGTGGAAAAAAAGAGTACTCACTGAGTCCACTGTGCGGAGAGTGGAGAGATGTATGAACAAGAAATGGATCTAAAGGAGTCATCGTTGGAGAAAGAATCTTACTGAGCAGAGAAGACTGAAAATTATAGAATTTAAAAATTAATCTACAGGGGCTGGAAAGAACTCAGAGGGTAAGAGCTCTGACTTCAATCCCAGCATCCATGTTGGTGATTCACAGCTGTTATTCAGCGGTGGGTGACCCAACCCCTAGATTCTAAGGGCACCTGTACTCACATGCACATACCCCCATACAAACTCATATATACATATATACATCATTAAAAACAATAAAAATAAATGAAATTACTATGTTAATGGACAAGTGAAGGGCTGTAAATTAAATATGAAGTATAATGACTTTAAGTGAGGTAGAGTTACTGAGTAAGACTCACTAAAGGACAGGATTTTAAGCATGGCTTATAGGATAGTTTTCTTGTTTTAGTATCAAAAAGAGTATCTGAGCTGAGTATAGTGGCACATTCCTTTAGTCTCAGCCCTTGGGAGGCAGAGGTAGGCTGATTTCTATGAGATGGAGGCCAGGACAGCCAGGGCTTTATTGAGAGACACTGCCTCAAAACAAACAAAACAAATAAATGAACCAGTTGGACCCTGAAGTTATAAAACATTTATGCCACAATAGTCATCACTCCATTAAACCTGTTAACTGTTAACATCAGTCAATATTTAGAAAATCTGTGTATGTCAGTCATTTTTATAAAACTGTGTTTCTCAGTTTCTCTCTTAACCTGGCTAGCACACAAATAATTGAGACTGTTTTAACAAGCTTCACAACGAAAGAACTGAGCAGTTATTAATCTATTCTTAACCCTCTAATCTAATCTGGTTTCCTCCCAGCATACACCCTAGAGATACTTTCACTTTGTACCTTTCCTTGCTGAGCTCTCTCTCTCTCTTGGTCCCTCCTGGACATCTGCCAGTGGCTGAATCCCCCTCTTCCTCCTCTAATTCCTCTTCTCTTGGATGGCAGAAAGACCAGCCCTATTCTCTCCCCTGCTCAGTGATTGACTATAAATTGCTTTACTGGCAAATCAGGGGACAATTGGGGAGCAGTGTTTATACAATACTGAGACAGGAGATTCTCAGAACAAGGATTGCAACCAGATATAGAGGGATAGAGAAATTAGTATTTTTAAAAAAATATTTATTTATTTATTGTTTATACAGTGTTATGCCTGCATGTGTACATGCACACAAGAGGGCACCAGATCTCACTACAGATGATAACTGTGGTTGCAGGGAATTGAACTCAGCACCTGTGGAAGAAGAGCCAGTGCTCTATAACCTCTGATCCATCTCTCCAGCCCAGAAATCAGTATTTGAATTACACAAAAACCTTATGCCTACATCTGTGAAAGGCAGGTGGTGATAGCACACAACTTTAATCCCAGCACTCAGGAGGCAGAGGCAGTCCAATCTCTGAGTTCGAGGGCAGCACCATGGTCTACAGAATGAGTTCCAGGACAGCCAAGGTTACACAGAGAAACCCTGTCTTGACAGCCCCCCCCCAACAACAATAAACAAAACAAAAAAACCAAAAAAAACAAAACAAGAAAATCTGTGACTGCTACCTTCTGAAACTCTTTGGTCTCCAAGTTGGTTGACAGGCTCATTATATTAAACCTTTTTTTTGTTTTGTTTTGTTTTTGTTTTTCAAGATAGGGCTTCTCTGTGTAGCCCTGGTAGTCTTGGACTCACTTTGCAGACCAGGCTGGTCTCAAACTCACAGAAATCTGCCTGCCTCTACCTCTCCAGTGCTGGAATTAAAGATGTATACTCCCATGCCTGGTGTCAGTATATTTATTTGCATATATTTGTCTGTGCATTCACACACAGGTGTATATGTGTAGAGGTCAGAGGATGGTTTTGGGGAGGTTTTCCTTTGTTTATTTCTTGAGATAGGGTCTCATTATATAGCTTTGGCTGTCTAGGTGCTTGCCATACAGACCACGCTGGCCTCAAATTCACAGAAGTCTTCCTGCTTCTGCCTCCCAAGTTCTAGGACTAAAAGCATGCACATCATACCTGCAAATAAAAATATCAAAAATAAAATAAGAGGGAAAAATTCCAAGTATGAAACAATTACTACCTATATATTCACTGAAAACTTTCAAACTGGAAAACTAAAAAGGGAAACTATATATTCAGGTGAAACAAATAATTCTTGTAGGAGAAATGACACAGAAACAGTGAAGAAAAAAACATGCCTGTTTAGCCTTAGGAGCCTGGTTAAGACACACTCTGGAAGTCACTGGGGCCTTCTGCTAAGCTTACCCAGTCTGTAGTGAATGGAGCCCCGTTTGCCATCAGCGTTCTCACTTCATCATCTTGGCCTTTTCTTGCAGCTTCTAGCAGCCTCTTCCCCAAGTCCACCAGAGACATCTTTATACATAGAAACAAAAGTTTCCAGGTAGCTGCAATTCCAACACAAGGGAAACAGTTGTCTGTAAAATATTTTCTTGCTTTTGTTTGTTTTCTCTAAGACATGGTTTTGCCATACAGTCCAGTCTGGCCTGGAACTTATTACTAGACCACGCAAGCAGGGAACTAAAAATCTTGCTTCCTCTATCTCCCAAATGCTAATATATAGATGTACCATCTACATAAAGTGAAATGTGTTTACAACTTGTTTTTGTTTGGGAGACAAGAGGTCACATAGCTTCCACTGACCTCAAGTATGTTAGTAGCTAAGGATGACCTTGAACTTTTTTTTTTTTTAATTTATTTAATTTTATTTTATGTGCATTAGTATGAATGTATCAGATTCCTTGGAAACTGGCATTACAGACAGTTGTGAGCTGCCATGTGGGTGCTGGGAATTGAACCTGGGTCCTTTGGAAGAGCAGACAGTGCTCTTAACCACTGAGCCATCTCTCCAGCCTGACCTTGACTCCACCTATCCCAAGTGCTGGGACTGCAGGCTAGCGTCACCAACCACACCTGACATTCCCCCTTTTGTTTTTTTTTTTTAGATAGGATCTAGCTAAATTGCCCAGGTTGGCTCAAAACTCACTCCACAGCTCAGCTAGGCTAATTTGTGATCTTCTTGCCTCGGCTTCCCAGGTAACTGGGATTACAGTTTTTCATCACCAGATCCAGTGGTAGAAAAAAAATTAAAAATTTTTGAACCCAGTTCAAAACATGCACTGTGATTTCTAGGCAAGGTACATGGATACCTAGTTGTAAAATTGTTGCTTGATGGAAATCCTGAGTCAGTCATCCCTCCACGAACGGCTAGTTCTACGGCACCTGACTAGTGGGTGAGTAAGGCATGGCCATTTCTCTGGTTGTGTCATGAAAACCTGTAAAGGGTAGGTATAGCCTCTGATGAGCTCAAAACTGAGCAATTCCAAAAAGGTCTGTCTCAGTCTCAATCCAATTCCTCTACAACACATAAAAAGCCACTAGACTGGGCTTGTAAGATGGCTTAGCAGGTAAAAGTGCTTTCTACAAAAGCTGATGACTGAGTCCTGCCCCCAGAGCCCTTGGCAGGAGAACTGATACTGACTTTAAGTTGTCCTCTGACCTCTGTACGCACGCAGTGGAGTACGTTCTCTGCCCATCATACACAAACAACAATAATAAAATGTTTAAATGGAACACTGGGCAGGGCACATGGAAGTATTCCTCTCTGGGAACCCCTACCAGTCTTTGAGTTTTCATATTCTCTCCTAAAAAGCATCACTTCTAAATTGAATAGCAACTTTTTAATCTTTTTGTTTTCTAGCGGTGGTGAAATGATGTAATGCCAATCAAAGTTTAGAAAAAGAAACCTCTTTTTCTTGTTTTAGCCAGAAACTCCTGTAGTCCAAGCTGACCTTCAACTCCTGATCCTGTTTTCATTTCCTAGGTACTGAGCTTACGGACGAGTGATAGCATGGCTAGTAAGGCAAGAATGAACTCCCACTAGCCAGTGATTTACATAGGACAGTTGTTCAGAAGTGTGCTTTATGACTCCTGTACCACACGAATAACCTTGCAGGAAGCCAGTGGTCCAGACTACTTTTATAATAATACTAAGGCATCATTTGACTTTTTTTTTTTTAGCATCTTAGCAGTTGTAATGATAGTGAAAATACCACGCAGGGTATAATTGCTACTGCCTTTGCCCAAATCAGATTGTGAAATAAGCTTACTATACTCATTGCCATGTGCTTTAGGGGAAAAAGTAAGTTCTATTTAAGAAAGTCCTTGCCCTGCAAGGAGGTACTTACCCATAACACCAGTACTTAGGTGTGGAGGCAGGCATATGAGAAGCACAAAGCCAGTGTCAGCTACACAGTGAGTTCTAGACAGGCCTGGGCTGTGTGAGGGCCAGTCTCATTTTTTCTCATTCTTCCTCTCTCCCGTGTGTGTGTGTGTGTGTGTGTGTGTGTGTGTGTGTGTGTGTGTGTG